>NC_056733.1:466639457-466721957 GCF_019279795.1 Protopterus annectens
AGCGGCAAATGAGATCTGGGGGAAGGTAGGAGATGTGAGGGATTATGGGTAAGGGGAGGAGCTTGGAGCAGATGCTTGGAAAAATGTTGCCGGCTCGGATCCGATATGGATCCGAATACCCACAGGTTGCAGATAAATGAAGTTAACTACTTCAGATACCATATTTTCCAGAATATGAAAGTTGGAAATGGCTGCCAGTTGAACTTTTACAGTAGAAGAGCTAGCACCCTGATGAAATATACTCACCAAAAACTTCAATACCGCCGGGACCAGAGCTGTGAAAGGATCTAAAGTCCCTTTGAGAGGCCCAAATAGACGTTTCCATCTGCTACAGTAAAGTTTCCTGGTGGACAATTTTTGAGCCGCCACTAGAATGCCTTGACCGGTGAAGATAAACCGAGAGTCCTAGCTATCAATGGAACTGGAGCAGCCAAGCAATGAATTTCAGACCGACTAAGTTTAGATGAGGAACCTTCGAGGGATGGGAGACCAGATCCGGTATTGGATCCAAGATCCATGGCGGAGCTAGAAGAGGATCACTGTGCTTCCCAATCTGCAGGCCTTCTGAAGAAATTTTGGTAAGTGGGTAACGGAGGGTAAGCAGAGAGAAGACCGGGAGGCCAAACATGGACGAGAGCATCCCTGGGGGTTTCCCCCTTGTGGGGGGATCACAGCAAAGAACTCGCTGCACTTCGCATTGGAAGGAGATGCGAAGAGATCGCAGCAAGGCCGACCCCACTCTAGGAAGATCTGCTCTGCTACAGAAAGATTCAGAGACCACTTGTAAGGCATCAAAATAGTCCTGTTCAGCTTGTCCGCTAGTATGCTGGACTGTTCTGGAATGTGCATTGCTACCAGAAACTGGTTGATGGAAATCACCCATTCCCACATTCTCATGGCCTCACAACAAAGTGGGTAAGATCTGGTTCCACCCTGCTTGATGTACCAGATGGCTGACATGCTGTCTGACTGTATTGCAACAGTTCTCAGAAAGAGAAAGGCATGAAGGGCCTGCAATGCTGAAAGGCCCACCGTCATCTCTAGGATGTTGACATGCAACTTGGTCTTGTTCACTGACCATGTGCCTTGGACTGTTCTACCCAAGCAATGACCCCCCCACCCTAGCTAGGAGGTGTCTGTGGTCACCATGGCTTGGGGAGGGGTTGCAATAAAGGGGCATCCCTCGACCATGTCGGAGTGCATCCACCAGAGGAAAGATTCCCTGCAAGCCCTGCTTATATGTATCGTATGAGCTAATGGCAGGTCTAAGAGGGTCCACTGGACTGCTAATGTCCACTGAAGTGCCTGCATGCGAGGATGGGCACAGGGAAGAAGCATGATGGTGGCTGCCATAGAACCAAGAGCTC
Organism: Protopterus annectens; assembly: GCF_019279795.1. Taxonomy (NCBI): domain Eukaryota; kingdom Metazoa; phylum Chordata; order Ceratodontiformes; family Protopteridae; genus Protopterus; species Protopterus annectens. The sequence goes on from NC_056733.1 coordinate 466,640,825, forward strand.
GCAATACCTCCCCCACAGAGGAAAGATAAGGCTGAATAATAGGAGACGCGTGGAGATGTAAGCTTCAAATTCTCTCCAGAGTGAGGAAGATGTTCATCTGGATGGTGTCTAATTTTGCTCCGATGTATTCTAGAATTTGAACCAGGTTCAGAGATGATTTGATTGCACTGACTGTGATCCCCAAGTGACTGGTTAGCCTCATGAAATAGTCTTTGGCTTGACAAAGTAGGTGCTTGGTGGGGGCAATAAGGAGCCAATCATCCAGGTATGGGAAAGACCTGTATACCCTGATGTCTCAGGTGAGCCGCTACAACTGCCATGACCTTGGTGAACATCCTGAGGGGCTGTGATGAGACCAAAGGGGAGGGCTCGGAACAGATAATGATTGGCTCCTAGCCAGAAGCGGAGAAATCTCCTGGAATGTTTGTGCATCTTTATATGATAGTACACGTCCTGGAGGTTAATCGAGCACATCCAGTCATTCTCCTGCAGATAGGGCAGGATGGATTGCAGAGTGACTATCCGGAACTTTTCTTTGGCAACATTCAGATTCAAGGTGGAAAGATCCAGGATAGGTCTTGGGTCCGCAGTCTTTTTTGGCACTAAAAAGAACCTGGAATAAATGCCCGATACAGACTGATCTGGGGGGATGGGTTGGACGACTCGCTTCTATAGCAGCTTTTCTATTTCGAGTGCTGCAATCTCCCTTTGTGTGGGTGGAACATCTGGGAGGTGTTTTGGGGGAATAGGTGGTAATATGAAAGGAATGGAATATCCTCTGCATATGATATGTAACACCCAACGGTCTGTTGACATGGACTCCCACGCCGTTAGGTGCAATGAAAGATGACCCCCAACTGCCTCCAGATGAGCAGTCGGGAAACCGCTCAGGGCTGCTGCACTGGCCTGTCAGAGAAAGGTTCTCAAGATCAAAAATTCCTCGGACCCCCTCTGCCTCTGGGCCGGCGTCTATTGTACCTCCCTCTGCCTCTGGGGGAAGATGAGTCCTGAGTGTCCCAGGAGTACTGAGACTTTTGGAACCACATCTTCTTTTGCTCTCACTGATTCCTAGAGAAGTATCTTTGAGGGATAGAGAAGCGGATCCCAACGGCAGAATTTTCCCATCCTTCTCACTCTGGACCAGTGTCTCATGTATGGTCTTCCTAAATAGAGAAGAACCATAAGGGGCATTAGCAAACAACGCCTTGAAGCGTTCCGTAAACTGACATATCCGGAGCCAGGTGTGATGCCTTGCAGTTCCTTTGGTGGCATGCAAAAGGAGGTGCATGGACATGTTTGAAACCACTTTGAGAGTGGCCATCCTTGTGGAGAATGCTTGCGTATCCTCTGGCAACATGGATCCATGGGCTACTCAGCCACTTCCTTGACCAGGTCATGCTGCACTCGGACAATGACGGCCAAATAATTAAGTGCCCTTATAGAAAAGGTAGCTGAAGCATAAACCCGCTTACCCAGATGGTCCATCGTCCTGGACTCTCGGTCTAGAGGATGAACTGCAGAACTTTCCTGAGCCAGTTCTTTCTTGGTGGCAGCTGCCACCACCATAGCGTCTTCCAAGGATCCCTTACTCCAGCTGGTTATAACAGAAGGGGGACTCAAAATTTTATCAGGATGCTTTGGAATAGGCTCCATGGTGTCCTGTTCCTTCCATGCTAGCATTGTGATAAGGTCCACTAATGGATCCACAGGAGGGGACACCCAAGGAAGTAGATGGGCCAATGTCGAAAGCCTCCATGAACACAGACTCATCCAAGGTTGGCTTTGGGGCGGACCCCCCCTGGCAAAGGAGTTCCATTAGGTTTCCAAAGGAGTCATCGTTGGGGGTGATCTGGGGGAGCCTTCCCCTTCCTCCAAGTCGGTGTCTTCATTGGGGGACTCTGGGGAGGAGTCCAGGTGACTCCTTTTGCACGTGCATTTGCGAAGTACCGACAGCAGCCCCCCGGGATCTGACACCGAGACTACGACTCAAAGAGCTCAGATCTGACATGGTCAGATCCGACCCACTCAAGGTCATGGCCGGAGTCGAGGTACTAAGTAACATTGGTGCCAGCCCTCTGACTCAGAGGACTCTCGGATCCAAGGACTCCTTCCCGATGCTGGCAACAGTCCCTTCATCAGGAGTTTTGCTCTTCAATACCTTGAGGGCTCTAGGATTAAATCCCCCCCAAATGGGGGACACGTAAACACTCCACACACACAGAGTGTGACCATCAGCCAGAGAAAGCTTGTGGCCACACTCTGTGCATTTCCTAAAAACAGGCTTAGGAGCCTCAGCCATTACCCAGGAAGGCCCTAGCGCGCGCGCGCGCACACACACACACACACACACACACACACACACACACACACACACACACACACACACACACACACACACAGTAGTGAGACGACATGCGGAATACACAGAGTAACTATATACTTTTTTTTTTTTAAACAGACGATGGATGCAGTTGTAGGGAGGAATACAGGAAAGAAAGGGAAACCAACTAGCCCAAAAGCTAATACTTACCCAAAAATTCTGATAAAAATGCTCGGAGCTCAAGATCACGCTGTTGGCTTGAAAAGCGGCAAATGAGATCTGGGGGAAGGAAGGAGATGGAGGGGTATTATGAGTAAGGGGAGGAGCTTGGAGTTCTGATCAGAAGCTGGTGAACCAGCCATCTTAAATTTGATCCGGATCCGAATACCCACAGGTTGATGACCAAATGAAATCAACTACTTCAGACTGGAGGTTAGGGTGCCTAACTAAGAGGTAACAGACTCCCAAACTTATTCAGAAACGGTTCCTGAGCAGGTATCGTGACAGTTACTTAATGAAATCCCTCTGTAGTCTGGTAAAGTGTGCCAGGTAGTTCAAGGACCATAAGGCAAAGGTCAATGATGTATAAACTCGCTTCCCAAATCTATCCATCATCCAAGACTCCTTGTTGGAAGGATGGCTAGAGGAATTTTCCTCTGTTAGTTCATTTTTTGTGGCTGCCACCATGACAGTGGCATCCATAGGCAAACCTTTCGTTTAGAATGGCTTATCTTCAGGGGCAGTGGTAATTTTAAACGGTCTCTGGGGAAATCGGCTCAATAGCATCAAGGGCCTTCCATGCCGGGCAAGAGACCAAAACTTATTCAATGAGCTCACTGGCAGGCGGAGTTACCCAGGAAGTAGATGGGCTGGTACCAAATGCCTCCAGGTAGACTGATTCCTCAGATGAAGGATTAACTGTCTTTCAATCACCTCACTCCTTAAGGATTTCCAGGATGCCTCCAAAGGACACATCATCAGTCAGTGACTTTGGGGATACTTCACCTTCCTCAAAATCCATATCTTCTGCGACAGATTCCTCAAAGGAATCCAAATGCTTCCTCTTGCACTTTTTCTTCCTAGGGAACTCCTCAGTGGGGCAGTCTGGGGAAGTATCAGAAGAAGAGGGGCCCATCTGTTGGGAAGCCTGAGACTTTGGTACTTACTATTCCAGTGGAGGTAGAGGTTGAAATTCTGATCCAAGATGTGACAATGTTGGCTGTTCCAAGAGGGAAGGAACCGACTGACTGTAGTAGACAAGGCTCTCTCCACAGCCTTAAAAGCCGATCCACCCAAGGAAAGAAAGGACCCCAGATCCAAGAGTACATTATTCAGAACTGCAGCCACTCCCTGCCCAAGGAGATCTCTCCAGAGGCAGAAGCTGGAGCTGAGCTGATCCATGCCGAAGCTCCAAGGTGCAGAGAAGACTGAAAAAATATGAGAAGAATTAAGCTCCTCAGAACTAAATGGACAGATACAGCTCCGAGAACTGGAGAACTCAGAAAAACCAATGGGTCCAAAGAGAAGGATAACTTGGGACCAGATGCAGTCAGTACCAGACACCTTGGAACCGATGTTTCTGAAGCTTCCAACAAAGTTAAGAGGAAGCAAATGAGGGGGATTACAAGATTGAAGTCTCTGACCCAAAGGGGGTAGAAACTGAGGTGGTCCCCTGTCACACCTTGCACCAAGAGGATTTTTCTCACCAGCCTCTCCATGTAGTGTTCAGGAAGACTTCTGAAAGATCGGGTGGGCATGACAGAGGGAGACTTAGGTCTTTCAAGAAACAGAGAAGAGAGCCTGTCTAGAAAGGGGCCGATGGAAGGAGAGTATTTAGTTCTCAAGAGGGAAAGAAATTCCTGTGTCGGCACCGAAGAAAGGACTTTCATCATGTCCCTTCAGAGCCAAAGACAAGGCTGAATCTGAAGACTTGGTTGCAGTACTCCATGGTTCTGACGAACGTGCTGGAACTGAAGGTTTGGGTAATTTGGTTACTGGTTCCGAGGGAGCAGACAAAACAGACACTTTTGACTTCTTCGGACTTAGAACCAGAAGCAGCAGGACTAGAAATACCCAATTTACTTGTATGTTTTCCTTTAGAGGAGGAAGTCATTCCAGATATGGCCTTTCCAAACGAAGAGGGAAGCAGTCCTTTTAATGTCAATTTTTTCTCTGCAGAAGCACCCGAAGACTAAAGGAGTAACAAACTGTACAGTCCTCCTGAAGATGGAGGAGCCTCAAACAATTCAAAGAGAATGTGTGTGTCAGAATAAGGAATTCTGTGACCACATTTATCACAGCATTTGAAGCCCACCGAGCCTTTTTCTTTATCTGCCATTTTCTAAAGAAGAAAGCGCGCACTCATTCACACACACACCACACCACACCCACCACACCCACACCCACCACCCACACCCACCACACACACACACCACACACACACACACACACACACACACACACACACACACACACACACACACACACACACACACACACACACACACACACACACACACACACACACACACACACCAATGCTCTCTCAACTAAGAGACTACTTCAGGAAAGAGGGAAATAAATTTAAAGGATTTTTTTTTTTTTTTTTTAAAGGGAGTAGTAAGAAAAAAAAGAAGAAAATCAACTATGATATATAAGAACTACACAAGGTGCAGAGGAAAAGGAAAAGAAGATATGATGGATACTAGCAATCGTATCCAAGAATACTTTCATAGGGAAATAAATTTAAATGATTTTTTTTTTTTTTAAAGGGAAGTAGTAAGAAAAAAAAAAGAAAATCAACTATGATATATAAGAACTACACAAGGTGCAGAGGAAAAGGAAAAGAAGATATGATGGATACTAGCAATCGTATCCAAGAATACTTTCATACTGAAAAAAGAAACAGGTAAGGGATCATATTCAAGAAGAAAGGCAAAGAAATTTAGAATTATAGAAGAAAAATTGAAAAAAACAATATGATACCACCTCTAAGTTGCAAAGCAGCAAACCACATCTGGGGTAACTGAGATGGGTGCATTGTGATTAAGGGATGCGCTCAAGAGGTTTTTGGTCTCAATGAGCTACTGGTGGCTGAGTCAGTTCAAAGAATCAGAACTGAACCCACAGTTTGATGGACCATTTTGTTCTGTTTATAGCCTTTAACTGACAGTTTAATACCATGTTGCACTCCAGAGATGAAAAATGTAAAATAACAGGAAAAGTACTGTACTATGAAAACTTGAAAATGTGGCAGGTTATCTTAGCAAAAGTAAATGCTACAGCACCAGGCAGTTAAAGCTACTATACTCAAAAGGTATCAAATACCAAAGACAATCAGACTCCATGACACACACGGATGGAATCCTATGATTCAGATAATTTGGGTTCAAGTAAGTTTATGTAATGAAGCAGCTGTCCAGGAATGGTGACACATTGCCTGCTTGCATTTCCCTGCAGCAATGGGAGGTGCATCACACCACTGAATTGTCAAGTGTGTACCACAGACCAGATGGGGAGGTGTCCGCTTACAAGGAAGGCAGGGGTGCTGAAGGGCTATATCACCCATATGAGCAAGTAACATTCTCATACCATGCCCAACCCTTAAGCACTTGCACAGGTTGTGTGTGAGGAAAGTTATGGTTTACAGCAACCCCCCCAACAGCTACCTGAAAGTGACACTGTAAATGGCTATCACCCCACACAGAGAATAAACTGGCATAACAACGGCAGTTGATTAGATGGTTAGCAAGCACAGGTAAGTGTACTGCATTTCTTAGCACATTCACTAAATCTGGCTTGAATTACTAGATTTCACTGAAAGAGGACAAGTTGAAACAAAGATCAGCCACAGAAAGAACAACCTTGAAGTCAGTATTAGGTCATTCCTCACTGATAGTGGGCTTGATATAGAATATTGTGAAAGGGCTACTAATCAAACTATAGAAACTTACAAACAACTTACTCTAAGCAAAGGAATCCTTACTGAAAACATTTTGAATTACTTAAAGGCTATAGAACACTGCTAAATTTTACTACTTTAAGGAGATGAAGATGAAGTGCCCGAGATGGGTGGCAGGATGCACACTGTGGAACAGACAAAGGAACAATAACAGGGCAGAAATCAAAGTAGCTAAAACTGCAGAGAAGGTCAAAGAGAGAAGATTACAGTGATTGGGCACATGTGTAGGAAACAATAAGACAATTTGATGGAGAAGATTTATGAGAAACACGAAGAAGGCAACAGGAAACTAATATGCCCAAAGAGATGGATCAAGCTGTATGAGAGAAGACCTGCAAGAGTCAGGTATGACTGCTGAACAAGATAGGAGAGTGGCAGTAAGACAGAGAGAGATGGTGAGAGTTGACGTGATACTCTGACCCCATGCAAAAAAATGGGATAAAGGAGGTTGATTATGACTATTTTGAAGGTTCCACATGCCTGATAAAAATTGCTGCAATATTTCAAATAATCTCAGCTGCACTACACACACACACACACACACACACACACACACACACAAATAAGGATATAAATATTAGTAAGGAAAACATGGTTATTTACCAGTCAGGCCACTCTCACATCAAAATTCAATGCAAACTTCAGTCGAACTTAAATGAGCTCCACCAATAGCTCATAGAAACAAAAAAACTATTTCTCAACCCAAGCAAAACCAAAACGATGCCTTTTTGTAACTTCACAGAAAATTCACCAAGCACCTGACTCTGACTATCCTCGACTTAAATGACCATTTCATAGAGATTACCTCCACCTTCCAACACCTAGGATTATGGCTTGATCTGTCATAAAAATTCCATATCTACATAGAAAAAGTAAGAGCCAGAATAAACTTCCATCTCTTTTGGATGAAAAACATCTCCCCTTTCCTATCCCAACCAGCCAGCTCAGCCATTAGCAAAGGAGTTCTCTCTCAATTTGAATATAGTCTTGCAATTTTTTGTTTCTGCCTCCAACCGAAAAAAAAAAAAAAAAGCACTGCACTCTAGACCATCTCTAACAGTACATGCAGATTCATTACAAACTCGACTCTGCGAACATCACAGTATCACTCTAAAAAAAGCCAAATGGCTACCCATAAAACTAAGATCTAACCTACTATTAGGATCCCATCTATATAGACTTCACCTCCACACCATTTACTCCCTTTGCAGCTAGGTTCATGAAAAAACCTCCTCCTACAACCCGAGGCACTACTCACAAGCCACACCAATTCTCATCACTCCTAGAACCAAACTCCACAGCACTATTTATGCATTCTCCTCTCAGGCACCTTCTCTTTGGCATGCTCTCCCCCACTGACCTAAAGGAAATCAACACTAATTCCAAATTCAGAATGAATCTCAAAAAATACTCCATCCAAGCCATATGCTCCTGCTTCAATATAGGACTTATCACCTAATACACTCTCCCCATTTCCCTTCCAAGTCATTTCTCTCTCAAGATTTACTGAAGATTGATCCACTTTAGAAAAAAAATGTGTGTACTGCATATTACATTCTGCCTGAATGCACACTGCACTGAGCTTAATCACTAGAATGCACATACATCATTTTTTTCTATGTAAGTAGTCTGATACTGCTTACATTTCTATATTTTTTTTTTTGTTTGTAAAATGTTTAGCTTTTCACCCAGGCCGAAACTGAAATTGGTCAACATTGATCAGTGTACTATCCTGGTAAACAATCTATATGTTATACACACATGCACCCATTAACATGCATGTTATATACAATACATGCATACATTAAGATTTATATTTTTATATATATATATATATATATATATATATATATATATATATATATATATATCTATATATATATATGTATGTATATATATATATATATATATATATATATATAAATATATGTATATATATATATATATATAAAATATACACACACACATATATGTATCTGTGTGTGTGTGTGTGTATGTATATATATATACATGTATATATATATATATATATATATATACATATATATATACCTATATATATATATATATCTATATATATATATATATATCTATATATATATTATATCTATATCTATATATATATATACACATACACACACAAATATATATATATCTATGGGTCCCCATCAGATCGTTGAAACGAAGATCACAATCGAGAAGAAAATAATGAAAACCCATTTCAGCGAATAACTGGAGCAAGAATGATCGCATATTTTTACTCATTGATTATATGATTTTGATATACATACATATACATACTTTTATACTCCTAGATTTGTATATATTTTTGGTTTTAAATTCATTATTTATTATTTGATCTAGTTGATCTAGTAGAATATATAACATGATACATAGCAATTATTGAGTGACTTTCTGAACATATATTTCATTATAGCTTGATTTATAGACGTCAAGACACAATTATGCTATAACGTTTTAGTAACGTTTTGAACGAGATGCCTTTTTGGCGATGGTGCGATGCATCATGAGGGAGTGTACATACAAGTGATTTGCAGCAGAACTAGAAGTTAATAGTATTTACTTTTAGTTTTTATAGTTGCAACACACTGAATTGAATGATATTTTAGTTACACCGATGTCACCAGCAGTACGCTTTACATCTGGAGCATCTGTCCATGCCCATATGTAGGATGTGGAGGAGTTTGCGATTTGCTTCGTTCTGAGATGGCTTTAAGAAGGCGTTTACAATTATACATGAATATGAAATGTTTAGTTGACGTTAATGTCAGGTTCACAAATAATAACAATGAATGTTACAAAATCATAAATTTATGCTATGAGATGCGAAATGAAAGAAATGAGATGTATGCATAATTTATGCAGATAATTATTTTATCTAAACCTATTTAATTAATTAATTATGGCTTAATAGTTTTATTATGCTAATAAATTGAATGATTGTTAACAAAGTGATGTATAAAAACAGCTAGATCTAAAGCTTTGAATTGTATCTGAAGAAGCATGCAAGACGCATGTGAAAGCGCTTATACATCTTTTTATCGTTTGGAATAAAGTACGTTTTTTAGAAGACTTCAGTGTTCTCGTGGTGTGTCTTGGAAGATTTGTTTTGCTATTTTACTTTGAGTTTGCTACGGGACACTTTAGGAAGATTGTGGCAATTTTTTGGTACTTTCTATATATATATAGATATACGATGGTATATATATATATATATATATATATATATATATATATAAATATATACATATACACATACATGCACACAAACGTGTGTGGTTATATGTATATGTAGGCACACACACACATTTATATGCACATGTATAAATATATAAATAAATAAAGCCAAGTAAAGAGCAGCACAGCTTGTTTAAGGAAACACGTCTTGAAAAGTAATCATGTCATACGCCTACTGTATGTTTTATCAGTGACAGAGACAGAACCTATTTTACCCACCATCAAAGAACATAAAAGCTTAACAGCAAATGCTACTAAATTTATCTTAGACTATTTCATTAGGTATATTTTTAGAAAATTTCCTGTGACTTCGTTAAATAAGCAAAACAATAAGAGCTCCAGTATGTCTCCCCACATTTAAAAAAAGATGATGAATTTCAAATGAATTAACTACATAAGTTATGAACCTCTCATGTGGACAAATATATATTTTATGACAAGACTACACAATCTGCTGAAGTAACTGGTATCCCAATACAAAATCACCCTTTTCTTCAGAACAGAGAAAAGCAAACATGAGTCATTCACTCTTCCTTTACCAAAGAAAACACTTCAAGATACATTTCTTGATCACATTTGACTGTCGCTCTGAAATACTGGACTACAAACTACACACCTTATGCATAGTGGGAAATGACGAACCTATGGCATCAACAGGAATTATATTAGATCCATTCTTATCGTGCAGGAAGCAAGCAATATTCATTCAGGGACCACTAAAGAATTTTGAATTTAGAAATACCAAATACTGAAACACCCAAGTTCGAAAGAACAAAACTTCTTCCACTCAAAAGCTACTATGACCAAATTCAGTTTTGCTTTAAAGAGCCTCAGTATTCTAGCCATTGGGACTAAGGTACAATTCAGCAAAGGTTACAAATAAATTTTACATTTAAATCAGAAAGATATACAGCAAATATATATGTCACCCTGAGAAGCGTCATTATATGAATTAGTCTACTTAAAGTTATGCAAAGTTCAGTTTGAAACACTGTAGACAAAAGCAGAACAAATGAGCAGTGTAGTACAAATTTAACACAAAAGCTACCTACTTACCTATTTGTATACTAATGGGATAAAATAAAATAGATATAAAGGGCTGGAGCAAATTTGGAAATGGTGCAGGTTCTTCCCAAAATGAAGAATAATACTTCTAGATTAAAAAAAGTACAGATGAGTATGTAAATTTACCATAGTAGTATATGTTCAAATAGATCACTACATTCCCAAAAGACTGATGTTATTGTTTGAGAAACTCAGTTAAAGAAGTCATGTTATAAATGCATTTACTTTAACACACATTCTAACAAAAATCAGGTGTAGGTGTTGTGATAAGAGATTAAAGATCATTATGGGACCTGTGATAATTACATGTTCAATGGTAACACTAATACCTAGCAGTGATGCATTCAGTGGAAAAACTGCAGAAGGAAAACAGCAAGCTTTGAAAGATAAATTACCTAAAAATGTTTAATATCAGGATCTAGGCACACAAGGTTGGAAGGACATATCTCCATAAGAGCAAGATATGTGATTAAGATGAGAGGCAAAAATATAAGAAGTTTGAAACAAAATTACATACAGATATTGAGCATAACAGGAAACCACTTTATAGATACACAACATAGCTGGAGTAAAGACATACAAATTGATTAACTGTGTGTAAATTCTAAAATGTATTCAAAACACAATAACTATATTTACAATTACGCAAAGTAGTTTGTCTCCACATAGGGGGTAATAAAATTGTCCTATTATCATCCAGGTAGTTAACGTTACTGAAAATAAATTAGATTATACTGAAAAAGAGCTATGTAAACTGGACTCAAACAAACCACAAGGTAGAGATGGAACTGGTAATCGCCTCAGAACACTTAATCATGACTTTAAAGTACAATTATAGCAGTTATTTACTTGGTTGTTTAAATATGGGAAGAGTTCTTTAAGCATGTAGATGTGCACTTGTTACACTTATTATGGGAAAGGGGAATAGGACAAATCCGGAGTAATACAGACCCTTAAGATTACATTCCTGTTGTAGAAAATTAATGGAGAAGGTTATTTTGGACAAACTGTCAGAACTGTAAAGGTTAGAACATGAAACCATATATCAGCAGATATACTTTCAGAATAGATCTATAACCACCTGTAACAGGATGCTCTATAAACTGAAATTATGTACTTGCCATAAACACTAGATCTGTTTCATCTTGTTTTCATTCCATTCAGCCTTTAGGTTATCAGATCCAACCTCAGCACATTTTTCAGAAGCTTGGATCCAGGGCTCTGACTCTACCCTACCTATAGTTCCCTCAGTTCCATGGAGCACCTCGGATCAGATTTGCCTGCTTATAAATTATAAGATTCTATCCAAAAAAATGAACAGACCTACTTGACATAATGAGCAACAATTATGAAACCATGAAGAACAGTTCTAACCACTCGACTTGGGGGAAGAAAAGACAATTTAGGTGGGGGAACAGAGGGAGGGATGTTGAACTGGATGAGAACAAGACAACACAGATTTGGCATTATGGTAAGTACATAACTTTCATATCCAATGTTTGCTTTCATCAGATATAACCTTTGGGACAGATTCCTAAGCTACAGAAAACCTGGTAAGAATCAAGGAAGGATATTACTAAGTACGGAGGAGCCAAAGGATGTACGAGACCTACACTGTAAAAACAACTTGTAGTGCAACAAAAAAAGTATGAACAGTAGACTAAGTAGCTGCTGCATAAATCTCAACAGAAACTCTACCCATAAAGACAGCTGAAGTAGCTACTGCTCTGGTAGAACGAGCCTTTGGCTTGTCATGTAAAGTCAGTCCCAATTTTTCAAACACAAATTACTACAGTCGGAAAGTCACCTAGACAGTGTTACTTTACAAACTCTGTGACCAGCTTTAGCAACTGAAAAGGCAAGGAAAAGTTGATCAGACTTCCTGATATCCTCTGTCCTGTGTAAATAAAACACAAGTTTGTTGAATGTCTTCGAAAATTTAGAATATATTCCCTTTTGTTAGAGAACTTTGGGAAGAACACTGGTAGACTGATAGTTTGATTAAGGATTGCTTTAGAGTTCGTTCTTTGGGAGAAGGTGGGGATTTGTCCTCAAAGATACTCTTGTCCTTGTGAAATAAACAAATATGGAGGTTTATGTGATAATGCATGCAACTCTGAAATCTTCTTTGCAGATATGATAGCCACCAAAAAGTTTTCCAAGAAAGCCAACACATGGCTCAGAAAGAGAGAGTGTCACGAGATCACATACAAGGGAAGCCAACATGCAACTCAGGTAGACTACCTCCTGGTAAGGAAAAGGGACTGGGTAGAATCCACGAGTGCAAAGTCATCCGCAGTGAAACAGTTGTCCCACAGCATAAGCCACTAGTTGCCACAATCAGCTGCAAGCAGTGGTCAGAGAAGGCTCTAAAGGTCAACAGAGACCAGGCTGAAGACCTGGAAGTTGACTGGAGAGAAAGTACAGCAGTTCAAGGAATTACTCAGGGCTCTAGCACCCCATGAGGAGGAGGAAGTAGGTGGAGTTGAACAAGAATGGCAGCGCCTAAAAACACCATGTGTTAGGACTACAGAAAATATATGTGGCCGAGCCAGGTATGGAAATAAGGTACACAAGGAAAGCTTGTGGTGGAATGCAGAAGTCCAGGAAGTCATAAAAAGAAAGGAGGAGTGCAGGAAGAAGTGGAAGTTAGAAAAGACTGAACAAGCTAGGAAGGGCTACTGGTTAGCTAATAAAGAAGCTAAGAAAGAAGTTTCAATAGCAAAGAATAGGGCATTGGAGGCACTCTACTAACTTTTGGAAAGTGACTCAGTAAATGGCACAAATAAACTATCAGGTTGCAAGGCAAAGACAGAAAGATAAAGAAGATAGTCAGACACCCTTCATAAGGGATGCCAGCAACAACCTGCTCACCAGTCCACAGGACAAAGGCAGATGGAAGGAGAATTTCCAGCAGCTTCTGAATGAAGAAAACTCTACAGAAGCTGTACTGCCCCAGGAACAACCTATGATGAGAGAAGAAGAGGAGCCCACCCTAAAAGTAAGAACAGCGCTAAGGAAAATGAAGTCAGGGAAAGTAGCAGGCTCAGATGAGGTTACAGCAGATATGACAAAGATGCTGGGTGAGATAGGGGAGAAATATCTCATGAGGGTACTCGTAGCAGTGTGGAGAGAAAGGCACATTACAGATGACTGGAGAATAAGCATACTCGTGCCAGTGTACAAGAACAAAGGGGGCATCCACAAATGTGGGCAGTACAGTGGCATCAAACTATTACGTTGCATGAAAGTTCTGGAGAGGGTGACTGATAAAACAGATATGCAGAGTAGTAGAATGTAAGATGGGAGATGAGCAGTTCGGTTTCAGGTCAGGATGCAGCACAACTGACCCGATGTTTGCTGTGAGACAGATACTCGAGAAGAAGCTAGATATGAAGAGAGTCTCCAACTGGGCATTCCTAGACTTGGAGAAAGCATACGACAAGGTCCCAAGAAAGCTGATCTGGGCAGTACTGAAGTGGTTTGAAGTCCCAGAAACAATGGTAGAATTAGTGCAGGCTACGTACAAGGCCCCAATGACTCAAGTACGAACAGTGTTCGGCCTCCTAGAAGGGTTCCAAGTGGGAGAGGGTGTACACAAGGGTTCAACTCTGAGCCCACTGCTGTTCATACTGGTGATGGACTATATTAGCAAACAAATTAGAGGGGACAGATCAACAAAGTTGCTGTATGCAGACTATGTGACATTACAGGCAGACTCTGAGCTAGAACTTCAGCAAAGGATAGGAGAATGGAATGCAAAACTAAAGGCACATGGGATGAAACTAAGCACAGATACGACAGTGGTAATGGCAGAAAACTGGGGAAATCAGAAGATGAGACTAGAGATAGAAGGGAAGATAGTGGAACAGGTAAACAGCTTCAAGTATCTGGGAGGGGTGGTTGAGAAGAAGAGAATTCTGAAAGAAGAGGTCAAAGATAGAATCAGAGGGGCTGCAGCCAACTGGCATAGAGTGTCAGGTGTAGTCTATGACAGAAGAATGCCAAAGAAGCTGAAAAGTAAGTTGTACAAGACAGTGGTGCGACCAGCACCACTATATGGTACAGAAACCTGGTCAATAAAGGCAGAACAGTTGAAGAAGCTACAGGTGATGGAAATTAACTGCCTGAGAAGGATGGTAGGATGCACACTGTGGGACAGATGAAGAAATGAGGACATAAGAGCAGAAGCCAAAGTAGCTCCAACTACAGAAATGATCAAAGAGAACAGATTACAGCGGTTTGGACACATGCAGAAAACCGGAAGACAATCTGGTGAGGAAGATTTGGGACAGGCAGGAAGGTAAGAGGAAGCGAGAACATCCAGCAAAGAGATGGATGGATTGTGTGAAAGAACATCTGCAACAGTGAGGCATGAGTGTTGAAGGCAGGAGTGTGGCACTGATTCGAGAGAGATAGCAACAGTTAACACAATACCCCAACCCCATACAGAAAAAATGGGAAAAAGGGGGCTGATGATGATAGCTAGTGTACAGGCACGTTTGAATGAAGCTTTTGTCAAAGTTGGAAGCATGACCATGATATCCCGGGGGAGGGACAATTCCCTGACTGGGGGGTCTTAAAAGGAAAGTTCCCTTCAGAAAGGCCTTAGATATCTTTACAGAAGCAATAGAAGTCTGACGCTGCCCTATGTGAAAATTGGAGATGGCTGGTAATTGTACCTTGATGACTGAGAAGTTGTATCCTTTGTGAAACAACTCTGCCACAAAATACAAAATTAATGGAGGAGGAGCTGAGAAAGGATCTAAACCTTTGGAGTAAGCCCAAATGGTACACCTTGTCCATTTAATGAAGAACTTTTCTGGTATTTGACTTCTGCGCAGAAGACAAAATTTGAACTGGAGCAAAAAGACTGGCATCCCTGGCCACTATGCTGTTAATTTCAGGGTTTTCAGATCCTGGTGAGTGTGACCGGACAGCTGATACAGAACGTCCAGATGACGGTCCAACACCCAAGGCAAATGTACTACATGAAGCCAGTGGAAGGGAAACCAAACTTGCTGGGGCAAAAAGGAACAAGGAGGATTACTTTAGCCTTGCACCTTTTGGTTGTCTGTAATCAGAGGAAAGTGGGGGGGAAGGCATAAGGGAGGCCCAGGGGCTAATTATGGAGTACAGCATCCCTCTTGTCTGAGCCTGTGGAGTGTTCAGGGCAAAAGTAAAGTACAGTTGTGTACACTTACCATAAATGTAGATGTTCGAGTGTCTTCACTGTTGCAGTCATCACTGTAGGGTTCTCCTTCCTGCCGGCAGGCAGCCCTCGGTCGGCCAGAATCCCAAAGTCTAGGTCCGGCGTCGGCTATTCAGTCATGCTCCCTGACATTAGAGCGCCAGGAGTACAAAGCTGCCAGCCGACGCCATGTTCTCCAGTTTTTCTTGCCCCAGATGTCAGGTGCCCAAAAGTGAAGGCTAATAGTAAAACAAAAATGTAACATACAACAAATCCCATACCCTGTAGCAAATACACCTCAGAAGAAAGGTGAAGTAGGAAACCACACTAATAAAAGTATAAGAGGGGACAGGAGGGTGAGTAACCCAGACTGCAACAGTGAAGACACTCGAACATCTACATTTATGGTAAGTGTACACAACTGTACTATGTTCATTGTGTTTCACTGTTGCAGTCATCGCTGTAGGGTTGAATCCCAAAGCCGAGATAAAGGGTGGTGGTTATACAGTAGAAGGGGCGGCTAGAAGGTCTTGCAAGACTGCAGAAGCAAAGCCTGCCCTAGACTTGGCATAAAGAGGGAGATTATAGTGCTTAGAGAAAGTATGCACTGAACTCCAAGTTGCAGCTTCCAAAATATATTTGGTAGGTACTCCCCCGAGAAAGGCAGCTGAAGTAGCAGCAGCTCTGGTAGAGTGAGTCCTAATTTTTCCTGGGAGTTGCTTTCCATGATGAGAATAACAAAATCTGATTCCATGAATAATCCATTTAGAAATGATCTGTTTTGAAATAGCTTTGCCTTGGGAATTTGCTGCATAAGAAACAAACAGTTGCTCTGTTTTCCTAATATCCTTGGTTGTGTCCAGGTAAAAACGAAGCTGCCTGTGCACATCCAAGGAATGCAAGATCCTTTCCCCCTTATTTTGTGGATTAGTGAAAAAAGTTGGCAGGTGAATAGTTTGATTTAAAGCCACTTTGGAAACCACTTTAGGCATGAAAGTAGGACTAGTCCTTAAAGACACCTTGTCTCTGAAGGTTCCACAGCCATGAGTGCTTGTAACTCCGAGACTCTCCTGGCTGAAGTCAAAACCAGTAGGATAGCTGTCTTCCATGATAAATACTTAATATCAGATGTGGCAGCAGGCTCAAAAGGAGGCAGAGTGAGTTTTTCCAGAACATAGTTGAGGTCCCAGGCAGGTATGGGTGGTGTCCTAGGGGGCCTTAAATTCTTTGCTCCTCTGAGATATTGTTTCAGAAGTGGATGCAAAAAGATTGGAGGATCTGTATTGTAATGTGCAGAGATAGCTGAGGCATGTATTTTTATGGAGGAGAAGGATAAACCCTTATGTAACATGTCTGTCAGGTAATGTAAAATCAATGGGATATTAGGAATGAGAGGATCCGAATCCTGAGCATGCATCCAGGTGCATAATCTCTTCCATTTACCTGCATAAGATTTTCTAGTGCCAGGCCATCTGGCTTCTAAGATGACATCCATGACCTGTATGGGAAGGATAGGATTAATCATAGACCCTGAATATGCCAAGCTGAGAGTTTTGATATGAGAGTGCAGAACTTTTAGTTATGTACTTACCATAACTTTGGATGTATGGGATCCATCTCACCTACATTCATGACAGATGGGTTTGGAGCCGATCCATCGGCTCCGACTCGGCAACTTATATACTAGCACGAAGTCTCTCATTGGTTGGGCTATACCCTATCCCAGGATGCACTACACCTGCTTCCCCAGATCTTGTTTGTTCGCTTTCATACACCCATGTAAACACAGAGACACTATAAGTCACTATAACCAACTAAAGTTCTTCAAGAAAGAACGCCAAGAAAAAAGTGACTACAGCTCCTCTAAATCCAAAAGGCAGGGGGAAGGAGGGTGGGTACTTATGAATGTAGGTGAGATGGATCCCATACATCCAAAGTTATGGTAAGTACATAACTAAAAGATGTAATGGGATCCTATCTCCTACATTCATGACAGATGGGACAGCGTCCTAGCACCTACATCCCGGGTGGCTCATTGGAACACACTCCTGAGAACCGTGGAACCAAAGGAAGCTCTGCCTCGAGAAACCACATCCAATTTGTAATGAGAAATAAAAGTGTGCGGAGAAGTCCAGGTTGCAGCACAAATATCATCAAAGGATAACTTGGGTGAAAAGCTACGAAGTAGCCATTGCCCTGGTAGAATGAGCCTTGACTGGAAAGGGAGATCTTTTTTGGCCTGTGAATAAACAAAAGTGATACAATCTTTAATCCATTTTGATATGGAGGCTTTTGATACTGGTTGACCCAATTTGTTCGCTGCAAAAGAGACAAACAATTGATATGATTTTCGCGTTTGGCGGTTCTATCCAAATAAAAGCGTAACTGTCTATATACGTCCAATTGATGCAAAGTATATTCTGCGTTATTAGAAAATTCTGGGAAAAACACAGGGAGTTCTATGGTTTGTTGCAAACAGAAAGAAGAGGCCACCTTTGGAATAAATGCAGGGTTCAATTTCAATGAAACTCTATGTTTGTGAAAAATCAAATAGGGAGGATCAGAACAGAGAGCTTGAAGTTCTGAAACTGTCTAGCAGATGTTATGGCTACTAAAAGGCTGTTTTCCAAGACAGAAATTTTAAATCAGAAGTAGCAGCTGGTTGAAAGGACGGGCAGTTAGGGCAGCAAGAACCATATTCAAATCCCAAGGAGGAACAGGATGAGATAAAGGGGCCTAAGGCGCCAAGCCCCTTTAAGGAAGCCCTTACAAAGTTTGTCAGACATCAATGCACGTTCACATGAAGCATGAAAATTAGAGATTGCGCTAGTTGAACCTTAATGGTAGAAACTGAAGATCCCGACTGAAACAGGAAGGCCAGAAAATTCAGAACCTCCGATACTGGAGCAGTGAGAGGATCAATACCTCGTTCTTGAGCCCAGAAGGCAAACCTTTTCCATTTACTGGAATAAAGTTTGATGGTGGAAGGTTTATGGGAAGAAGACAGAATGTGGACCACATCCGGCGAGAGAGCATTATCTCGGACTAAGGATGGAAGTGGAGTAACCATGCTGCCAACTTCAGGGACCTGAGAGGCGGATGAAGCCGTCCTGACTGATGAGTCAACAGGTCTGGCACGGATCCAGAAACCATGGACCTTCTATCGCATGCCTCTGTAGGAAGGGGAACCAGACTTGTGAAGGCCAGTGCGCGTCAATCACTATCATCTCGCTCTCCATGTAAATGGCCTTCTGTATCACCCTCGGTAGGAGGAGCGGAGGAAGGCGTGAAGACCGGAGGGCCAACTGTGGGTCAGAGCATCCCTGGGAATCTGTCCCTGGGAAGGGAACAGTGTGAAGAACTCTGTGCATTTCGCATTGAGGGGGCTGGCAAACAGATCGCAGCAAGGAAGACCCCATCTGTCGAAGATTTTCGCAGCTATACTCTGATTGAGGGACCACTCGTGGGGCAAGAGAATGGTCCTGCTTAATCTGTCCGCAATCACATTGGACTTCCCCGGTATGTGCGTTGCCATTAGAAAGTGGTTGGTAGTTACCGCCCAGTGCCAAAGTCTCATGGCTTCTCTGCATAGTGAGTAAGACCTGGTACCCCCTTGCTTGTTTATGTACCATACTACCGACATGTTGTCGGATAGGATCGCAATTGGGCCCTGCGGGAGAGCGTGATGGAGAGCTTGGAGTACCAATAGTACCGCTCTCATCTCCAGGACATTGATATACAAATGTGTTTCCTGGATCTGCCATGTGCCTTGGACCGATCTGTCCAGGTAATGACCCCCCCACCCTACCTGGGAGGCGTCCGTGGTCACAGTGGCAGGGCGTTGAGGAATAAATGATCGCCCTTGGTCGAGATTTGACTGTAGAAGCCACCAATGCAGATCTCGACGGCAACTTTCCGTTATTATGATTAAGTGGTTCAAGGGCAGTTCCTGATAAGACCATTGAACCGACAGTAGCCATTGTAGAATTTGCATGTGAAGTCTGGCCAAGGGAACTAGAAGTATAGTCGGCCATCGAGCCCAACAGTTGTAGAATCCGATGGGCCGGGGCTCTTTGTAAGTGAAGGCAGGATTTGATTTGATCTTGTAAGATCTGAATTCTTGCTGCCGGCAAAAAGGCGCGCATTCTTTTTGTGTCTAAGTCTGCGCCTATGAAAGTAATACGCTGAGAAGGCTGTAGTACAGATTTTTGCAAATTGAATGTGATCCCCAAAAGCGGCCCAAGGTGAATGTGGCTCTGAGCGCTTGAAGAAGTAGATGCTCGGAGGTGGCTGCAAGGAGCCAGTCGTCTAGATAAGGAAACACCTGGAATCCCAGACTTCTCAGGTGAGCAGTTACCACTGCCAGACACTTGGTGAACACCCTGGGGGCTGTGGTGAGACCAAAGAGCAGTGCTCGGAATTGGAAATGACTGGCTCCGAGGCGAGCGTAAATGTCTCCTGGACTCTTGAGCTATGGGAATATGATAGTAAGCGTCCTGGAGATCTACTGAGCACATCCATGCATCTTTTGCAGCAAAGGAAGAATAGATTGAAGAGTGACCATTGAATTTGGACTTCTTGGCCAAGCGATTCAATGCACTGAGGTCCAAAATGGGCCTGAAGTCCCCTGTCTTTTGGCACCAAAAATAATTTTGAGTAAGTTCCTGATCCGATCTGGTCGGTGGGGACAGGCTGGATGGCTCTTTTTCTAGCAGCTTTGAAATTTCTAATGCTGCCTGATCCCGCTGACTGGGTGGCACGTCCGGGATTTCCCTTAAAGAAAGGGGTTTGCTGAAGGGATGACATATCCTCCGGTGATAATCTGAAGCACCCACTGATCGCTTGTAATGGATTCCCAAGCTTGTGGATGCGCCAATAGCGACCCCGACTGGCTCGGAGTTGCACAGTCGGGCAACCACTCAGGCGCTGGTTGTATGAAGAACCACGAAAGGAATCGCGGTCTCCAGAGTTACGGGGCCTCTGCCACCTCTGGGCGGCGTCTTCAAAATCCCCCCTGCCTCTGGAGGGAATCACTGGGTGGAGTAGAGAAAGACTTTTGGGATTTTTGAACCACATTTTCCCTCCTCTCCCAGCCTTGGGATAAGGCCTGGAAGGAGCGGAATAACGGACTAGCGGCAGTCAAAGTCTTGCCCTCCTGCTCGCACCGAGTTAGCGTGTCCTTCACCTTGGGTCCAAACAAAGATGACCCATCAAAGGCGTCGTGAAGGAAGACTTGAAGGCCTCCGTGGCGAACACAAGTGTAACCAGGCTTGTCTCCTAAGGGCAACGCCTGTTCCGCTGCTCTACTAGCCCCTCGGCCGCATCTGAGATGAGCCTCATGGACGAGTTAACAATAGAAGAAAGAGTAATCATCTGTGCGCCAACAGTCGAGGCCAGCGCTTCAGGTAGATTACCAACAAGGGAGTCATTTAGCTCTTTGAGAAGATCCCTTTGGAGCCTCGTAAAATGACATAAATAATTCAGCGACCGTGGGTAAAGGCCGCTGAGGACAGTGCGCTTCCGTACCTATCCATACTCCTAGAATCCTTATTAGGAGGATGAATAGACGTTGAAGCCTCTGCCACGTCCTGCTGTGTGGCAGAAGCCACCACCAAAGCATCTACCTTAGTGAGAAATTCTTTCTGGGGGGGAGCTGACAAGAATTTGTTAGGCCTCGCAGGCACGGTTCCACGGAATCAGGGTGTTCCCACACCCTTGAAACCACATCAAGGAGTTCATCAAAGGCGGAGACACCCAGGAGGCGGAGGGCTGGGCTCCAAAGGCCTTGAGGAAGACTGACTCCTCAGTTGAAGGGTTTTTGGCTTGCCAGTCACCTCTCTGTCTCAGAATCTCCAAGATATCTGAGAAGGAGATATCATCCGAAGATGATTTGGGGGACCCTTCAGCGTCATCGAGGTCAGTATCCGATGTGATAGACTCATCTTGGGAGTCTACGTGCTTCCTCTTGCACAATTTCTTCCGTGGAGGTTTGTCCGAAGCGGTTTCGGACGGACCACCCGGAAGAAGGGAACCCCCGATTGGGGTATCCTCAGGCCCTGGAGCCCCGCTGCCGGGGGCTGCAACGCAACAGAGGCACCAGTCTCCAAATCTAGGGACGGTGAGGTAGAGTCTAGTTGAACCGGCAAGGGAAGAGCCTCTGTAAAACCCTATCCAGGTCCGAATCCGATAGTCTCGAGGATTTAGAGGAGGTAGACACTCGAGAAGACTTTCCTCTCGGCTCCGAGGGAGAAGTGGACCGGCTCCGAAACGGCTCCAATACTGTCGGCGCCGACTCCACCAACTCATGGATCACTATCGGCGCCGAAGAAGCCTTTTTCTTCGGAGCCGAGGGGGAAGAGTCTGAGCTGCACACTTCCACCGGCTCCGAAGCCATTGGAGCCGATGGAGGTGATTCACCTCTCGATACTCCAACTTGCGGCTCCGAAGACAATGGAACCGAATTAGGAGGTATCGAGGCAGACTCTTCGACACTCGGCCCCGAAGTCAGTGGAGCCGAGGAAGAAGAGGTCAACTTTTTCTTTTTAGAAGTCAGCTCCGGCCGGACTTGTCGGAGCCGGCGATCTTTCTTTGGAAGCAACAGGAGGATTCAAAGCTTCCTCAAAGGAGGGTTTAATAAGCCCTTTTAAAATGAGCTTGTTCTTACGCTCTTGAAGAACTCTAGCAGAAAAGGCATGACATACGCTACAAGTCTCTTGTAAATGTTTGACCCCAAACAATAAACACAAATAGAATGGCTGTCTGTTATGGACATTTTATAACTGCACCGAGTGCATTTTTTAAACCCTGACTTCTGTTCTTTAGACATAATACAGGTAGCTAAAGAAATAGAGTTCACCACAAAATAAGCACTATAAGAAAAATAAGCCAACTGAAAAGCGCGAGACACAGTGGAATTTACCTCACAAACAACTGACAAAATACCAAGGCCAAAGCCCTCTAATTTAAACGGGCTTGGCCCGTAGGTACAAAAACACAAAGGAATTAAATTAATAGTAGAAAAAAGCCTTTTAACTAACACTACACTAGGATAGGGCAAGGGCCCTCTAACTTAAGCAGGCCTTGCCCGACAACAAAAGAACAAGTACCAGACAACACTTAGCACTCAAACTTTCAAAATAGGATAAAGAAGCTGTTAAAACAGCTGTTTGGTTAATATCTGACAAGAAACCCCAAGGTCAAAGACCAATAAAGGTAAAGATAAATCACTTAGCTCCAGCCAAGTCGAGACCACGTCCAGCTAGTAAAGCGGCAAACGAGATCTGGGGAAGCAGGTGTAGTGCATCCTGGGATAGGGTATAGCCCAGCCAATGAGAGACTTCGTGCTAGTATATAAGTTGCCGAGTCGGAGCCGATGGATCGGCTCCGAACCCATCTGCCATGAATGTAGGCGAGATAGGATCCCATTACATCCTGGCCCTGGTGTTGGGACAAAAGATTTGGAATCTGAGGTAGAATCCAAGGAGGCTCCTGGGATAGATTCATCAGTGTTGAGTACCAAAATTGACGAGGCCAATTTGGGGCCAGTAAAATCATCTTGGGTTTGTCCTGCTTGATCTTTAATAACACCCGTGGAGAAGAGGTAGAGGAGGAAAGGCATACCCCGAGAGGTTCCTCCAACTGAATGAGAGAGCATCCACTTTCCATGCTAGTTTGTGAAATGTCCTTGTGCAAAAAATCTGTAACTGGTGGTTGAGGGGGGATGCAAATAGATCTATGTCCGGGCAGCCCCAGGCTTCTGTAATCATCTTGAATATTTGGGTGTCTAGCATCCACTCATGTGGGTCTGACAGGTTCCTGCTCAGGCTGTCTGCCAGAATATTTTGTTTCCCTGGCAGGAACTGAGCTTGTAGATCCACTTTGCAAGCTAGAGCTGTGTTCCATAGAATCATGGCTAGTCTGCAAAGGGGTTAGGAGTGTGAACCCCCTTGCTTGTTTATGTACCACATAACTGTGGTGTTGTCTGTCCGTATCAGTAGTTGTCCTGGCTGTAGAAGATCCCTGAAAGCCAAGAGGGCATTCTGTACAGCTAAGATCTCTTTTAAATTGATATGTAGGTGCTTCTGATCCTCTGTCCAAAAACCTTGCAGGCCTTTCCCCTGCAAGTGGGCTCCCCATGCGTAATCAGAGGCATCCGTGGTTAACACTTGGTTGGCTGGAGGCAGACTGAAGGCTTTCCCTTTGTTGTGAAGACATGCCATGGTCCACCAATGGAATTCCTTTTGTAGGCAAGGAAAGACAGCAATCTGTTTCTAGACTGTAGCAATGCTGGGACCATACACTTTTTAGATACCATTGTATTTTTTTCATATGTAGTCTTGCATATGGTATGAGAAGGATGCAGGAGGCCATGTAACCCAAAGCCTGCAGGAATTTCCTTGCAGTTAGCTGAGACATTAACGCCAAGGTTTTGAAAGTTGAAGCCAGCTGTAGTTGTTTTTTGGATGTCAGGAATGCCATCTGGGTTGTTGTGTTTAGAAGAGCACCCAGAAAAGTTATCTGTTGTGTGGGTGTCAAATTTGGCTTTATGTTCACAGTGAATCCCAGGTACTTGAGGAGATTTTGAACAAATTCCAGGTGCTGGAGTAAGACATCCTTGCTGTCTGCTTGAATAAGGCAGTCGTCCAGATAAGGGTAAATTTGAATTCCCTTGAGTCTGCAATAAGCTACTACTGGTGCAGGCACTTGGTGAAGACCCTGGGCGCAGTAGACAAGCCAAAGGGCAGCGCAGAGAATTGGTAATGTTTCGAGCCGGCCTTGAACCTGAGGTATTTTCTGCACTCCTGTCTGATAGGGATATGTAAGTAAGCCTCCTTTAAATCCAATGTCAGCATCCATGCATTTTTGCTCAACATTGGCAGGAGCTGCTGCAGAGTAAGCATCTTGAACTTTGGTATCTCCAGGAAAGTATTTAAGACTGACAGATCCAGGATGGGTCTCCATGAATTTTGCTTTCTGGGAACTAGGAAGAGCCTTGAGTAAAAGCCTTGCCCCGTCTCTGATTGTGGAACCAGTTCGATGGCCCTCATAGCCATGAGGGATCCCACCTGGTTTAATGCCTCTGCCCATTGGTGTTATGGTAGGTCTGGCCATCCGTTTGGTCTTGGCAAGGTATAAAAGTGGAATTTGTAACCTCTTGAAACTACATCCAGAACCCACTTGTCTTGGGTTATTATGCAAGTCCAATTTTGTTGAAAAAGAGAGAGCTTTCCTCCTAGAGGGACTTCCAGGAGAGAAGTTCCTGGAGCAATGCAGGGGGAGTCATTGAGCCTGTTTTCTATAAGATTGAGGTCTGTCCTCTCCACCCCTGGGGGTGGAAGCACTCCACTGTCTAGGTCTGTAAGAGGTCTGTGCTTGGGGCCTCCCTCTGGAGCGCCTATATCTACCCCACTGAGGCCTGTCCGAACTGGGAAAGGACCAATTTTTAGTTGGCCAATTTCTGCTAAATCTTGGGGGCTGAACTTGTAAGAAATCCTTAACCGTTTGCATGGATTTTGCCTTATCCTCCATTTTCTTTATCACCTCTTCAGCCTTAGACACAAACAAAACATTATGCTGAACAGCAGCATCCAGTAACTTTGCTTTAACTTGATCAGGCAAGTGTTGTTCCTATAACCAAGCATGCCTTCTAATGACTGTGCCAGTGGCAGCCGCCCTGCATGAAGCCTCCAAGGCATCAAAACCACAGTGTAAGCCATGCTTCCCCACTTGCTCAGTAGCATGCATCAAATCGTGTAATTCCTTATTATCTGCACATGCAGAAATGGTGCCTACCTTTTGTTTCATAACAGACAGCAGAAATTGCTGATATTTTAGCATATGAAATTGACAATTTAAAGCCCTAATGGATAAAGTAGCAGAAGTGTACACTTTTTTGCCCCATCTTTCCAAAGCTCTAGAATCCTTATCTGACGGAAAAGGGTTTTTAGCAGAGGCGGCCTTAACACCGTTAGGACCCTGAGAAATGGTTTCTGGATCAGCAGCAGGATTTTTGTAAAGGAACTGGTGGGAGTCAGGGACCCTGTAATATCGGTCAGGCTTAGCAGGGGCTGGAGGAAAGGAGTCAGGAGTTAAATTAGCCTCAGAAAAGACATCATCCAAAATATCCAAAATATGAGGAATAGCCAGGGGTCTGTGTTGGGGAAGAAGAAGGAAATCCCTAAGCCTTCACTTAGATTCAGAGTACTCCTTGTCCTTCCCAGTGAAAATGTTCCCTCAAGTCATGTAAAGTTTCCCCAAAAGAAAAATCCTCAGGGGGAGAAGCTGAGGGAATGGATTCCTCAGCATCAGAATCCTCATAAGGAGGGAAAGTATATTCCTGTTCAGAGGAAGACACTGAAGAAATAGATGCCTGATCAGAGGATTCATAATCCAATTCTTGCCTTGGCCTTTTGTCTGGAGGGGGATGTGAACCCCTAATCATGGTTAGTAAGTCCTCCACCATTTTAAGCATCTGTTTCTGAGATTTGGGTCCCGGATCAGAAGAGGCCTGGGCTGGAGTCTTTGATTTAGAAGGAGTCTTCGCCTTTGTCTTTGCCTTTATCAGAAGCTGTGTAGGCCTGAAAACCCCCTTGGAAGCCGGTACCTGCACAGCGGCTCCAGACCCATCTGAGGGAGCATTGTCTTAAGGTCCTGCAGCTGGAATACTCAAAGGCCTAGTTGGCTCCTCGTGGGAGTCCATTTCGGCAATCGGTTCTGAAATGGCTGATGACAGGGGCTGCGAAAGCGCCTCACTGACGACGGCCGAACCTGTAGCTGGCTCTGCTTGTAAACCGTCATCTGATTTGGACCTCGGAAGCCTGTCCTTATCCTTGCGTCATTTGTGAACTCCGGTAGTCGGAAGCGTGTCCGACATATTGTAATTAAATCGCCTGCCAAAGTAGTGAAAAGCAAAATCGTACCTCCGCTTAATAGTACGTTGGTTAAATCTAGCACAAAACCGACAACTAGCTACGTTGTGGTCAGGGCCTAAACAAGGAATACAGTAAGAGTGGAAATCCTTATGATGTATTTGCTTCCCACAAGAAATACAATTATTAACTTTTTCTGACATCGGACTGGAGCAAGAAAAACGTTTCCCCAATGGGGTACTTAGCTTTGAGTAGAAGAAGAAAGTCTTCGGAATGAAGCACGAAAAAATATCAGGAGTCAGCCGACCGGCACTTGCGAACTGCTTCCACCGCACGGCAAGAAAGACTGGAGAACATGGCGTCGGCTGGCAGCTTTGTACTCCTGGCGCTCTGACGTCAGGGAGCATGACTGAACAGCCGACGCCAGACCCAGACTTTGGGATTCTGGCCGACCGAGGGCTGCCTGCCGGCAGGAAGAACCCTACAGTGATGACTGCAACAGTGAAACACGATGAACATCTGCTGCACTTGTTTAGGTATGAAGCAAAAACATCACAGCAATGTTGACCCCAGTGACTGAAAATCTGTATTGCCACTGTCTGACTGAGGGACCACTCGTAGGGCAAAAGAATAGACCTGCTCAATATGTCCATCAGAACATTGGTAATCCCCAGGATATGCATTACAGTTAGAGAACAATGGGAAGAATTTGCCCATTCCCATCCTTTCGCTGTTTACCAGCATAGAGGATATAATTGGGTTCCTCCTAGCCATATTGTCTGGATGGAAATCACACCCTTGGGGAAGGAGTCCTGAAAGGCCTGCAATACTAGGAGGACTGCCCTCATCCCCAAGACAACTATGTAAAGTCTGGCCTCTGTTATCAACCAAGAATGTTTAACTGTCTTCCCTTTGAAATGCCACCCTCCCCCACTTCGGAAAGGATGAGTCTGTGGTTAGATGGGCTATTGGGGCTGTGGGAAGAAGAGTCAACCCCCTGACACTATAGTGATGTGTTCTCTGCATACTGGATTGAGACTTATTCGTGCATGCAGGAGGTGAGACATGAAGGACAAGTGAATACACTGAGTCCATTGCAGGACTCTCATGTAGTACCTCACACTTGAGGAACTAGTGTGACTGAAGCAGCCATCAAGCCAGAAGCCAGTGAACAAGTATTGCTGGATGACAACGGTGGTGAAGGACCTCTGAAGCTACTTGATGTAGGGACAATACTCTGGTTTGGGGAAGTTTGGCTATCTGACAATTTGTGTCCATGCCCCAGCTGATAAACTTTATTTGATGTGTTGCTGTTAGCTAGCTCTTGGCAAGATTAACTGTGATTCCCAATTATGGGGCAAAGTGGAGCAAGTCTTCCCTGCACTGAACTAATAGATACTTGGATGGTGCAGCAGGGTGTGAATCATGTAAATATAGAACACCTGAAACCCCTGCAGCCTGAGAGACAATGCTACCACTACCATGCATATGGTGAACACCTTGAGGGCTGTGGTGACACCAAAGGGCAGGGCTCTGAACTGAAAATGGTAGGCTCCCAGCCAGAAACAGTGAAATCTACTGGATTGCTTTACTATCTTGATGTGACAGTACACATCCTGGAGATCTATGGAACACATTCAGCTGTCCTTCCTCAGAAGAGGTAGAATCGACTGTACTGTGGCCATCCAAAATTCTGTGTTTCACAAACTGAGGTAGGTTAGGTCCAAGATTGGCCTAGGATCCTCTGTTTTCTTTGGAATAAATAGACTTTAGATCTGGGGGAACCTGATGGATGACTTTTCTAGTGGCTTTTCTTAATTCTGCTGCTGCAAATTCCCTCTTACTGGGTGGTACATCAGGAACTTTCTTTTTTTGAGGAGAAGAAACAAAGGCGGATAATGTAGCCTCTGGTGATTATCCTCTGCATCCAGGAATCTCATGGGATGACCCACCAGGTTTGTGGGTCCAGGGATAAGAACACCTGACTGCCTCCAGACTATGGCAGTTGGGCAATCATTGAGGACCTGCTGGTAGGTCTTCCCTGTAAAAGGACTGGAAAACCCTGATTCTGCTGTCTGTCTCTGGGGCAATGTTCATTACAATTACCACTCCACTCCCAGCTGGGGAGTCTGTCCAAAGAAGCATCCTGGCAAAACCCACCCTAGGATTTTCAAAACCACAGCAACCCCCTTTATGATTTCAAGACAAGGTTATTTTTGTAGAGAAGTGGACTCCAAATGCAGATATCCTTGCTCACTCCTGGTAAGCACTTCCTTCCCTTTAGGCATGAAAAGGGTTAAATCATCAAAGCATTAATGAAGCAAAGCCTGAAGCCTTTCCCAAAGCATCTAACAGGGGATTGCTCCAGTGTGACCTAGTCATGAGGGCTACCAAGATCTTATCAGGTTTTCGAGAGATTTGCTCTAACACATCAGGTTCCTTCCATGCTTGCTGAGAAATTAAATCTATTAGCTCATCAGTGGGCTGAACCACCTATACAGAGATAGAACAGCCAGACCTGGATACCTTAAGGAACACAAACTCCTCAGGAGGAGCAGATCTGGAAGGCCAACTCCAGAATGCCTCCAAAGGAGATGTCTACTAGAGGGAATCATGAGGAGCACTCCCCCCCATCAAAATTTGTGTTTTTAGTGACCAACTCTGGTGAAGAGTTTAATATCGCCTCTTACTTACAAGTCCGTTTCCTAGCAGATCATGTGGCGATATCGTGTGGCCACAGGCCGAGTACTTTTTAAACCCAGTGGACTTGTCTGACACACAAATCCAACAGTAAACTGCTGAACTTCACAAAACAAGCACAACAGCAAGAACAATAATTAACTTTAACTGGTACCACAAAAAAGACAGGCTCTACTACTACAAACAATTAGGCTTAAAGTCTGCTAAGAAAGCAAGTGGTATAATGACATTTTTTTTTTTTTAAAACAGGATGATACACGGAAAAGATTTCCAAAAGGGAAAGTGGTCAGAAAAGCCAAGAAACTAAGGTACAAAGACTAATAAAAATCTAATACAAGACTTATCTTTCAGTGAATATCAGAGCTCTCAAACAGCACATCTTGCTAGGTCAAGGGGGCAAACGAGACTCGAGGTACGCAGGGGAACTGAGGAAATTCTGGGTAGGGGAGAAGTCAGAGCCCTAGATCCAAGCTTCTGAAAAAGCACTATAGTTGGACCCAGTCATATCCTATAACCCAAAGGTTGAATTGGACAAAAAAGAGACAACCTTGGATCATAAGTTACAAATGAAAAATTGTTCTGTGGTGAAACTTAAGTCTTAACTTCAGCATGTAACAAGGTCATACAAAAACATAGATCAATAAATTAGAAAGTACAGTTTTGTACCTACCATAAATGTAGATGTTCGAGTGTACACCCTGCTGCAGTCATCACACTTGGGTTATCCTGTTGTCAGGAGGTCCAGCAGTCGGCCGGAATTCCAAAGTCTTGGTCCGGCGTTGGTTGCTGTCGCTTCTTCCCTGACGTCAGTGCTCCAGGGGTATATATAATGCATCCAATGCCATTTTCTTCAGTTTTTCTTGCCCCAGATGTCAGGTGCCCCCAAAAAGGTGGTCAGTAATTAGTACCAAATTAAGCAATTTTTTGCACAAACACAAAATCCCTCCAGCTATAAGCAAATACATCAGGAAGGTATTGTAGAGATTTAGCCAGTTAGATCAGAGGGGATGGAGGGAGGGTAACCTGGACTGCAGCAGGGTGTACACTCGAACATCTACATTTATGGTAGGTACAAAACTGTACTATGTTCATCGTGTTACCCTGCTGCAGTCATCACACTTGGGTAGAATCCCAAAGCTAAGGATGGGTGGAGGAGTTATAGAGGGTTAGAGGAGGCTCGAAGGCCCTGCAGAACCGCAGTGGCGAAGCCAGCTCTAGTCTTAGAGTAAAGTGGTAAGTGATAGTGTTTGGTAAAGGTGTGTACTGAACTCCAAGTTGCAGCTTCCAAAATCTCCTTGGTTGGAACCCCCCTGAGGAAGGCTGTAGATGTAGCTGTTGCCCTGGTAGAGTGGGGCCTAATGGTAGCAGGAACTGGTTTTCCATGATGGGTATAGCAAAAACAAATGCAATGTCCTATCCATTTGGAAATGGTTTGTTTTGATATAGCCTTCCCTTGTGAAGCTGTAGCATAGGATACAAAGAGCTGGTCAGATTTTCTGAAAACCTTAGTTTTATCCAAGTAGTAACGAAGTTGCCTGTGAATGTCCAAGGAATGCAGGAGTCTTTCTCCTTTGTTCTGTGGATTTGGGAAGAAGGTGGGTAAGTGGATGGTTTGATTTAAAGCCACACTGGAAACCACCTTAGGCATGAAGGAAGGATTAGTTTGTAGAGAAACTCTGTCTTGATGGAAAATGAGGAAAGGTTCCACTGCCGTTAGTGCCTGCAGCTCTGAGATTCTTCTAGCTGAAGTTATTGCTAGCAGCAGGGCAGTCTTCCATGATAGAAACTGTCGATCTGCAGAGAAAGCTGGTTCAAAGGGAGGTAGCGTAAGTTTTTCCAGAACAAAATTGAGGTCCCATGTTGGTGTAGGTGCTCTCCTGGGGGGGGCCTAATGTTTTTTGCCCCTCTGAGGAACTGCCTTAGAAGTGGATGTGAAAATAAGGGTGGATCCGTGTTGTAGTGGGCTGAAATAGCTGATGCATGGATTTTAAAGGAAGAAAAAGAAAGTCTTTTGTGCAACATCTCAGTTAAATACTGTAGAATCTGAGGCATGTGAGGCTGAAGTGTGTTTTGGCCTTTAGCTTGGTTCCAGGCACAAAACCTTTTCCATTTGTCCGAGTAGGCCTTCCTGGTGCTGGGCCTCCTAGCTTCCAGAATAACATCCATAACTGCTTGGGAAAGAGGAGCTGGCTGGATGCTTAGGTGATTTGCCATGCAGCTAGGCTTAAGGTTTTGAGCTGGCTGTGAAGAATCTGATTGTTTTGCTGTGTGAGCAAATGGGCAATTTGTGGTAAAATCCAAGGTGGGCCCTGGGCCATATTCCTCAATAGTGGGTACCAGTGCTGGCGTGGCCAGTCTGGGGCTATGAGTATCAGTCGTGGTCTCTCCTGACTTTCAGAAGCACCTTTGTGAGGAGAGGCAATGGAGGGAAGGCATATACTGTCAGGTTTTTCCAACTGAATGTGAGTGCGTCCACTTTCCAAGCTTGATGGTGAAGTGTCCTTGTACAAAATTTTGTTAGCTGATAGTTTTGAGGACTGGCAAACAGGTCTATGTCTGGAAGGCCCCATTTTTGAGTTATCATTGTAAACACTTGTGGATCCAGTTTCCACTCATGGGGATCCATGATGTTTCTGCTGAGGTCGTCTGCCAATGTGTTCTTTTGTCCTGGCAGGAATTGAGCTTGTAACTCAACTTGGTAAGCCAGAGCTGTGTGCCACAAGGTCATTGCTTGCCTGCATAGAGGGTAGGAGTATGTACCCCCTTGTTTGTTTATGTACCACATTACTGTGGTGTTGTCCGTCCTTATTGTAAGTTGTCCTGGATGTAATAGATTCTTGAAGGCTGTTAGAGCATTCTGTACAGCTAGCATTTCTTTTTGATTGATGTGCAGATTCCTTTGATCTGCAGTCCATACTCCTTGAACGCACTGTCCTGCCATGTGTGCCCCCCAGGCGTAGTCCGATGCATCTGCTGTCATAGTTTGCCTGGCTGGGGGCAAGGTGAAAGGCTGACCCTTGTTGAGGTGACATGCCTGTGACCACCATAGAAACTCCTGTTGTAGGCAGGGAATGAGAGATATCATTGTGTCCAAGCTGTGGCTGTGTTGAGACCATACGCTTTTTAGGTACCACTGTAATTTCCTCATATGCAGCTTTGCAAATGGTATTAGTAGTATGCAAGATGCCATGAAGCCCAAGGCCTGCAGAATTTTTCTTGCAGGTAGTTGGGTCTTTGTTGCCATTGCTTTGAAATATTGAGTCAGTTGCAGTTGTTTGTCTGGCGTCAGATAACCCTTCTGGGCCGTTGTATTCAAGCTGGCACCCAGGAATGTCATATTTTGTGAGGGTACTAGTTTTGATTTCTTTTCGTTTACTGTGTACCCCAGGCAACTTAGAAGATGTTTTACAAAAGCCAGATGTTGTAAGAGAAAGTCCTTGCTTTCTGTTTGAATAAGGCAGTCGTCCAGGTATGGGTATATTTGAATTCCTCTTTGTCTGCAGTATGCAATTACTGGTGCCAGGGATTTTGTGAAGACCCTGGGTGCAGTAGATAAGCCAAAGGGCAGTGCAGAGAATTGGTAATGGGTTGAACCTGCAATGAAACGGAGGTATCTTCTGCAACTTTGTCTGTTAGGGACATGCAGGTATGCCTCCTTGAGGTCCAACGTTACTAGCCATGCTTTCTTGCCCAACATGGGAAGAAGCTGCTGTAGTGTTAGCATCTTGAATTTGGGTACTTGTAAGAAGCTGTTTAGAATTGAAAGGTCCAGAATTGGTCTGCGGGCATTGTCCTTTCTGGGAACTAGAAAGAGTCGTGAGTAAAATCCTTGGCCTTGCTCTCGTGTAGGTACCAGTTGAATGGCTCTCATGTCCATGAGAGCAGTAATTTGTTTTTGTGCCTCTGCCCATTGATTTTGTTGAAGGTTTGGCATTCCTCTTTTCATTGGCAAGGTGTGAAAATGGAATTTGTATACTCGTGAAATTATGTCTAGGACCCATTTGTCCTTTATGACAATGTGCCAGCTGTCTGAAAAAAGTGCGAGTTTTCCTCCCAAGGGGGCTGCCAAGAGAGTGTTGCTTGGCCAGATGAGGTGCAAGTCATTGAGTTTGCCTTCTGGTAGTTTGGGACCTGTCTTCTCCTCCCTTCTGTGTTGCAGTGCCCCATTGTCGAGGTTTGTATTGGGCTTGTGGTTGTCCTCTGCCTCTTGGATGTCTGTATTTACCCCTCTGTGGTCTGTCAGTAGCTGGAAAGGACCAATTTTTTGTTGGCCAATTTCTGCTGAAGCGAGGGGGCTGTACCTGTAGAAAATCTTTGACTGTCTGCATAGATTTTGCCTTAAACTCTATTTTCTTTAAGACTTCTTCTGCTTTAACTCCAAAAAGAACATCCTGCTGTAAGGGAGCATCTAGAAGCTTTGCTTTAACATGATCAGGCAGAGTTTGTTCCTTTAACCAAGCATGCCTACGTATAACAGACCCAGTGACAGCTGCTCTGCAAGAAGCCTCCAAAGAATCAAACCCACATTTTAAAGTATGTTTGTCCACCTATTCAGTTGCATGCAACAAATCCTGCATTTCTTTCAATTCAGACTGTTGAGGGAGTGTGCACATTTTTTGTTTTAACTGAGACATTAGAAATTGCTGATATTTTAGCATGTGAAACTGGCAATTTAGTGCCCTCATAGCTAGAGTGGCTGAGGTGTAAACCTTTTTCCCCCACCTGTCTAGTGCTCTGGAGTCCCTTTCAGAGGGTACAGAATTTTTTGCCATAGAAGCCTTAGCCCCTTTGGGACCCTGGGAGATGGTCTCTGGATCAGCAACAGGGCTTTTATAAAGGAATTTTTTGGGAATCAGGCACTCTATAGTATCTGTCAGGTTTGGCTGGAGCAGGAGGCAGAGAATCTGGGTTCAAATTGGATTCTAAGTAAACATCATCCACAATGCCTAAAACTGGGGGGATGGCAAGTGGTCTGTGCTGGGGGAGTAAAAGAAACTCTCTGAGCCTTTTCTTTGAGTCAGAGTAGTCCTGACCTTCCCAGTGAAAATGTTCCCTCAGTGTGTAAAGTTTCCCCAAAGGAGTAGTCTTCAGGAGGAGAAGCTGAGGGAATAGAATCCTCAGCATCATAATCTTCATAAGGGGAGAAGGAGTAATCTTGGTCCTCGGAGGAGCCTGAGGAAATAGACACTTGATCAGATGAGGCATAATCTTCCTCTTGTCTAGGCCTTTTGTCGGGTGGGGGTTGGGATCCCCTGATTAAAGAGATCAAATCTTCAGCCATTTTGAGCATCTGTTTCTTAGGCATGGGGCCTTGAACTGGAGACTGAAGTGCAGTCTTTTTAGGTTTAGTAGGAGTCTTAAGCTTAGGATACGTTTTTATGGTGAGCGTCGTCGGTCTGAAGATGCCTTCAGAAACCGAAAGTGTTTCTGCAGTACCGACATCTCTTTCAGCAGCGTCGTTGGTCGGGGCTAAACAAAATGGTTGCGTCGGCCTAGCACTCTCCGCCAAAGGCTCCGAAACGGTCTTGGGTTCCAGATCTGCGGTAGTCAGGGGCTGCGTCGGAGCCTCACTGAAGACCAGTGAACCGGAGACCAGGCCAGCTGAGGCCTCGGAGTCTGGCTTGGGTCTAGGCTGCCTGCCCTTATCCTTGCGTTTTTTGTGCACACCGGTAGTCGGTTGCTCCGACAGCATTGTGTAGTTAAATTTTCTACAGAAGTAGTGTCGTGCGAAATCAAAGCGTCTTTTTATAGTACGCTTATTAAACCTAGCACAAAAACGACAACCAGTGACGTCGTGGTCTGGGCCTAGGCAAGATAAGCAGTAAGTATGAAAATCCTTATGAGGTATTTGCTTCCCACAAGAAATACAATTGTTAACTTTTTCTGACATCGGTCTGAGGGAAGAAAAGTTTCCCCAACGGGGTACTTAGCTTTATTGAAGACTTCGGATCTGAAATTCGACTTCGAAAATCTCAGGAGTCGGCCGACCGGCACTTGTGAACTGCTTCTGCTTCGGGCACCGCGCGGCAAGAAAGACTGAAGAAAATGGCGTTGGATGCATTATATATATATATATACCCCTGGTGCACTGATGTCAGGGAAGAAGCGACAGCAACCGACGCCGGACCAAGACTTTGGAATTCCGGCCGACTGCGGGACCGCCTGACGACAGGATAACCCAAGTGTGATGACTGCAGCAGGGTAACATGATGAACATCTACCAGATATTGATGTAATCTTGATAAGGTGGTTAACTGCATGGCTTACACACAGGACATGGCAAGTATCACATAATTGGACAGGTGAAATTCCAGGTTACAGTCAAGGTGTTCCAGAAGCTCTGTCCTGGACCCATACTTCTCACTGGAGGTATTCTACACTCTAAATGACTTGGAAATGGATAAACTGTTTACATGTGTTACAGACAGAGCAGTTCTGCAAAAGAACTTGACTAAATTGATAATTTGGGCAAATCATAACAACATGCTGATAAATATATCAAAAACTAAGCATATCAGTGACTATTTAGTACAGCACACAATGATTGAAACTAGATTCATATAAGGACCTGGACATACGGGTAGATCCAGCTTTGAGTTTTTCTAATCATATCAACCCATTAGTTAATGACAGTTATACATCTACAGGCTGTATAAAAAGATTTATAAAGTATAGGAAATCAGAAATAAAGGAATAATTGTAAGTTACATTAGATGCAAACTACAGTATGGAATAACAATATGAAAATCTTATAAGAAAACAAGCTTGAACAATTTTCAAAGAGGATAGTGAAGTATACCAAGGGCATCCATGGATGTGAAAATTTAAGCTATTGTAAAATCCTAACGTATCTGAATTTGTACAGTGCGTCTCATACAGACATTTAAGAGGAGACCTTCTTCAGGCATTTAGGGGACTTACAGATAAACACCTCTGTGGATGTTTAGAGTTATCAAAATTATCAAAGAATCATCAAATAACCTATGTACAAGATTATATAGGAATGAGAAGTGTACTAATTGGCTCTCAGAAAGCAGCTGATGCATGGAATAGACTACCAAATTATATTAAAGCAAGCACTGGTTTTGACAGTTTTAAGAACAACTTGAGTACTTATGGAAATGGCTGTTTTGGTACAGTGGCAGGCTATAAGGGGATTAATGCCTGTACCCAACATATTTGTTTATATGTATCATTAAGGAAAATGAGAAAAGGTTGACCCCATCATAAAAGGCTGCAACTCCGACACTTTATTTGCAGAAGTAAGAGCAGTCAACATCATTGTTTTCCATGTTAATAATCTTAAATCAGCCTGAGAAGCTGTTTCAAACATAGCAAGTGTTAACTTTTCCAAAATGCTCATCTTAAAATGCTGTTGGTTCTTAATGTGGCATCAACTAGAAAATCTTTTCCATTTGCCAATATACGATTTCCTAGTAGCCCATTTGTATGCCTCCTTTAATATCAGCTGCCCAGCCTCAGAAAATAGAAGCCTAAAAGGTATTAACATTATATCATCCAGGCAGTCAGTTGAAATTGTTTCAAGTTTTGGTGCATCAATCAACTAGCCTTATGCGAGTAGGTACAGTATGTGAGGGAGCTTCTGATAACCGCTCTTGGTCATTTCCAAAATAAATGAGAACCACTGCTGGCCAGAAAGGAGTCACCACAATATTTACAGAGTCCTTCTGAATCTTCAGAATGACCCTATATATTGGTGGAAAGGGCATATAGGCACATTTCTGTCCAAGCGAATGAGAATGCATCTGTTTTTCAGAAGTGCTTGCAAGTCCTGAAGCACAACTTTGCAAGTTATCCGTTATGAATGGAGGTGAACAGATCTATCTAAAGTGTTCCCAACAGCTAGATCAAATCTTGAGGACCCCCTGATTCAAGTTCCATTCTTGTGGGTCTGTCGTTGTCCTGCTCAGGCTGTCTGCCACAATGTTTTACTCTGATGGAATCTAATAAGCTTACAGAGTGAGATTATGCTGAATCACTATATCACAGGCTATCATGGCTAATCTGTACATAGGGTATGATCAGGTCTGTCCAGTACGGGCGAATCCCTCCAGAAAAAGCTGAGGGTGGGGCACTTACTGCCAAAATTAACCATCATGATTTTGGGGTTTTCTTGGGGGGGGGGGGCTCTTTAGTTTTTGGAAACTTCCTGACGTAGCTATTTAAATATCTTGTTTACCAGCAGCTTGCTTTGTCAATTTAATTTGCCTTTAAAAGATATTAGTAGGGGAAGCATTAAATTCCTTGGTTAACTTGAAGATGGAAGGCTAAAAAACAGAGATTCCATTAATCAGACATACTACTTTCATCACACTTAACAAGGACATTTGCGGCAGATGGACTAAAACCAACTCTCTATCCAAGGGAGAATTTAAAAAATTTCATTTTTGACATGCGAGAGGTTTTGAGAATACAACCAGACAAAGCCTCCTCATAAAAGTTGCACAGGCAGCAGCCCTGGAAGTGGCATGAGCAGAATTATAAGTACCTTGTCAAAAGTAGAACGACTGGCATTAACCAGATGTTTAACATCAGCTGGGTTTACTAAAGCAATAGCTGCTAAGTCTAATCTGGGGTAGGTATATAAAAACTTGTAAGACTGTACACAGTCTGTTTGGTTTCTTGTGGTAGCAGGCTGGCAGGCAGGCAAGTTATAGGCTGTGAAAAAAAACTCTCCAAAGCAGGAACAAGAGAAGGAATAGGTTCTGAAAATTCCAGTTGTAACAAATTATAACACTTCAAGAAGGACTGAGAAACATCACTCTCCCTCTGGAACTACTGATTTATTCTGCAAAGAGTTTCAGAGAAAGGAAATCCTTCAAAGACACTGTCTGAAACCACTCTATTCTCAAAATCAATCAGAAATCTGTGGAGACAAAACAAAATGTCCTTTCTTTCTCATTTTGAGGTTCAATCTCTTAAATTGCTTCACAAAATGAACTTGTTTATCTTTCAACAGAAACAGCCATGCAAGATGGGTCCAGAGTCTGAACTAAACCTTGAGCTAAATCCAATAAATCAATTTTGTCCAGAATAACTGAGACATGAGAGGACATGTCTTAACTTCTTTCTTCTTTTTGAAAGGAATTTCTGAAGAAACAAACCCCCATTTGACCAGAAAAACATCCATAGGGATTGATGGAGCTTTCTTCTGGGCAGAGCAGCATTCGCTGACCCTTCTCCTATGACCAACAACAGTGGCTCTCACTTGCCTGGCAAAGCATTCTAACAGCCACAGAGAACAAGTCTGACCCCCAGTCCATACTGCCTGCAGAGACACCAACAGCAAAAAGATGAGCTGCTTGAGGAAAGTACAG
This sequence comes from Protopterus annectens, assembly GCF_019279795.1. Classification (NCBI taxonomy): domain Eukaryota; kingdom Metazoa; phylum Chordata; order Ceratodontiformes; family Protopteridae; genus Protopterus; species Protopterus annectens. The sequence goes on from NC_056733.1 coordinate 466,679,526, forward strand.
CTGTGTACACTTACCATAAATGTAGATGTTTGAGTGTATTCACTGTTGCCGTCATCACACTTGGGTTATCTGCCTGCAGGTAGCCCTCAGTCGGCCCGAATACCAGAGTCTTAGGATTTCTGCTTCAGATGCTGTCGCTTCTTCCATGATGTCAGGTTGTCAGGGGTATAAAACAGGCAGCAGACACCATTACATCAGTTTTTCTTGCCCCAAATGTCAGGAGCCCCCAAATAGGAAGCTAGTATATGGTGGGGAACACCACCAAGTAAATACCAGTGCCATTAGGAATGGCCATAGAGAGGAGGAGGTAGAAAGACAGAGAAATCCAGGGGGCTGGAGGGAGGGAAACCAGGACTACAACAGTGAATACACTTGAACATCTACATTTATGGTAAGTGTACACAACTGTATGATGTTCTTCATGTTTCACTGTTGCAGTCATCACACTTGGGTTGATTCCCGAAGCTGAGGAAGGGTGGAGGCAGTCAAGAAGTGTTAGGGCTGGCTAGCAGGCCTTGCAAGACTGATGTAGCAAATCCTGCTCTGGATTTAGAAAAGACTGGTAAGTGGTAATGCTTGGTGAAGGTGTGTACAGAACTCCAGGTTGCAACTTCCAGAATGTCCCTGGTAGGGACTCCCCTGAGAAATGCTGTAGAGGTGGAAGCAGCCCTAGTGGAATGTGGTCTGATCCCCCTGTGGGGTAGGTTTTCCATGGTGCTTGTAGCAGAAATGGATGCAGTGTGCTATCCATTTGGAAATAGTTTGTTTGAAATTGCTTTACCCTTTCTGCCCTGTAGCAAAGCTGACTAGCAACTGGTCAGATTTTCTGAAAGGTTTAGTCCTGTCAAGGTAGAACCTGAGTTGTCTGTGCAGGATCCTTTCCCCTTTATTCTGAGGGTTAGGGAAGACGGTTGGGCAAATGGATGGCTTGGTTTAGAGCCAACTGGACACCACCTTAGGCATTAAGGACGGGTTAGTCCTGAGGGGAAACCCTGTCAGCATGGAAAATAATGAAGGGTTCCACAGCCATTAGTGCCTGTAACTCAGACACTCTTCTTGCTGAAGTTATGGCTAAAAGCAAGGCTGTTTTCCAGGAGAGCAATTTTAACTCTGCTGAAACTGCAGGTTCAAAAGGGGGAAGTGTGAGCTTTTCCAGTACAAAGTTAAAATCCCAGGCAAGGGTGGGTGCTCTCCTAGGGGGCCTTAAGTTGTTAGCCCCTCTCAGGAACTGTTTGAGAGGGTGAGAAAATGGAGGTGGCTCAGTATTATAATGAGCTGAGATGGCAGAGGCATGAATCTTAATGGAGGAGCAGGATAGGCCTCTGTGTAGTAGCTCTGCTAGGTAATCCAGGATTAGTGGTAAGGAGGGCACTGCTGTGTCCTTCCCTTGAGACGGATTCCAAGAACAATATCTTTTCCACTTTTCAGCACAGGATTTCCTAGTACTAGGCCTTCTGGCTTCAAGAATGAAGTCCAGCACCTGTTTGCTGAGGGTTGCTGCTGGAGTATTCAAGGGATAAGCCAGGCTGCAAGGTTTAGGGACTGCAATTGGAGATGCAAAATCTGTCCCTCCTGCTGTGACAGCAGGGTGGGAGTCTGGTGAAGGTACCAGGGTGGCACTGTTGTCAGACTGCGCAAGAGCCAGTCTGGGGCAATAAGAATTGCCCTTGGCCTGTCCTGTTTTATCTTGAGTAGTACTTTTGAGAGGAGGGGCAGAAGGGGAAAGGCATAAATTGAGAGTTTTTTCCCAGTGAAAGGATAGGGCATCCACCTTCCAGGCTGTGCTGTGAGGGTTCCTAGTGCAGAATTTGCTTAACTGGTGGTTCTCGGGGGAGGCAAATAGGTCCACCTCTGGTGTCCCCCACCTCTAGATCAGAAGGTTGAAGGTGTTGGGCTCCAATGTCCACTCATGTGGGTCTAGGAGATTTCTGCTTAAGTTGTCTGCCAGTGAATTTTGTTTGCCTGGCAGGAATTGAGCTTGTAGATACACTTGGTTGCTCAAGACTGCGTTCCACAGGGCCATGGCTAATCTGCAGAGTGGGTAAGAATGGGTTCCCCCCTGCTTGTTTACGTACAACATAACTGTGGTGTTGTCTGGTTTTATAAGTAGTTGTCCTGGAAGGACTTTCTGTGTGTAAAAAAAACTAAAAAAAACAAAAAAATACTTCTGCTTTCCTAACTTTCCTAGCTAGTTGTTCCAGTGATCAGATTTGCTGATCCCTGGGCTTTGTATTTGGTTCCTGTGTTCCTCCATTTTCTTGTGTGGCCAGAGGGAAGTTTCTTTACTCACCAGTGAGAGTGGGGAGTACTGAGCTGCCTGTTTGTCCTCAGAGGAGTGGTTAGAGACAGCAACTGGTAATTCATTGGCCATTTTGGGTCATTTCCTGTTTTTCCAGCCCCCTGCTATAAAGCACGTTTTAGCGCAGAGTTGCCACAGGAGCACACAAGAGCAGCGGCGGTTAATCAAGGTTAAACTATTCTGGCTAGCTAAAGTCCACTCTTCAAATTTTCCCTTAAAACAGCCTTCCCTGAACTGTACTGCTGATCTAACCAGCGTATTCTATATCTGAAAAGCTCAGCTCTACTTGATTCCTAAGTAGAATATTCTCTATCTGTAAAGCCTAGCACTTGCTCCTAAAGTACTTTTTTACTTGATATAGCACTTTTATTATACATAGTACCCCACCAGCCAAAAACCCCATTCGATCACCCACATCCCCCGGAGTCTTTTAAAGTCCTTGTCTATTCCTTCTAGCATGTCGAGGGATCAGTTGCTAGTGTCCTCTCCTGCTCAGCTGGTGAATCTGGGAATATTGAGGCAATGTTACAATTGTCTCATGTACACAGACAACCCTCTCCTTCTCCCACAAAACACAAATACATGCGAGAGATGCAACTATATAGCCAAACTGGAGGCTGAGCTCTCTCAACATAGGACTGGTAAGACCAGACAGGAGGAGAAGGTAACCACACACACCACTAACCCAGTCTCACATTCAAATCATACACATAAATACACAAAGACATATTCGGAGGCTCTGATCAAAAATCTACCAAAACAGCAGAGGCCACAAAAGCAGACACCCAAACAACTGCCACCTCAGGACACAACACATGCAACACATAGACCACATAGTCAGTGTGCCAAACAGTCACAGCCCTTAAGGCCAAACACAATGCCAGACACACTCGTCATTGGTGACTCCATAGTCAGACACACTGACGTCCCGCTCACCAGACTGAACAAGGAAAAGGTCACAGTAAGCTGCCTGTCGGGCGCTAGAATCTGCCACATAACGCAAGCACTCAGGTCTCTCAACAGCAGGTACAAGTATGACTCTGTCATTGTCCACGCTGGTGTGAACGACCTGAGAGGTACCTCCTTGGACTACATGAAAAGAGACATAGAGGAGCTCTCTGATTATGTAGCCCAGGCAGGTATGATCCTGACCTTGAGCAGTATCCTACCTTCACCAAGAATGATGCCACAATACAGAGACAAGATGATCAGCTTTAATAATTGGCTTAAACTCTGGTGTCATTCAAAGGGGATCCAATATCTGTCTGCCTGGGATGACATGCTGGACAAGCCACGCTGCATGAGGACGGCTTGCACCTGTCACCCTGGGCTTCCGGATATTGGCAAAGGCTCTTGCCACCCCATAGTGCCTTTTTTAGGCAAGGCTCAAATTCTAAACCTACCACCCTAGAACACAAAAAAGGAAAAAAACTAAGGGTAATGCTGCTCAATGCCAGAAGTCTCAATCTCAAGATGCACGCACTCAAGGCCCTTCTCAGTATGGAGAACATCGATGTCTGTGCTGTGATTGAAACCTGGTTCAAGGCTCCCGAGAGCACCCCGGCACTATCAGGCTTTACCTCTTATCATGCGTTCCGGCCCCAAAATCCGGACAACACCAAGAAAGGAGGGGGGGTGTCTATATTCATCAAGAACACCCACACCTCAAGGTTGGTGGCAACGCACGATGCATTGGAGACCATCCAGGTGCAACTAACCATAGGCAAGACTGCTCTGCAATTTGTAGCATGTTACAGGCCACCCTCTCAATCTCAGGAACCTCACATAGCTTTCTCGAAAACACTGGAGGGGATAAATGTATCTCCAAACACCATCATACTAGGTGATTTCAACTACCCGAATATAGACTGGGATCACTACTCTAGCCCCAACAATCTAGCCCAAAGGTTCCTAGAGTTCATAAACTCAAATGCCATGGAACAACTAGTCACCATTCCCACAAGAGGAGATAACATACTAGATCTCATCATCACGAACATGGGGTCACAATGTTCAACACCGGAAGTATACCCTTCACTGGTGAGATCAGACCATAAACTAAGCTCACTGGAAGTCCACATCCCGCCCCCACCTGAGATAAAAAAGACCACAGTGAAGAACTTCTCAAAAGCTGACTTCACACTTCTAAAGGCTAGTGTGGTCTCTTTTATGGCCCCCGAGACTGCGGAAACCATTACTCAAGCCGCTGAATCACTTACAAATGCCTTCTACCAGCACCTACAGAACTGCATGGATCAGGCAATCCCAAACAAAACAAAGACCCTTTGTACCAAAGGCAAGCGTCCAGTTTGGTGGACCCCAGCCATAAACAAGCTCTACAACAAAAGGAGGAAGCTACTACAAGATAGAGCAAAATCCTTAAAAGGGAAAACACCCTTGATCATTATAAGTAAAAAATTAAGATCTCTCATAAAATCATCCAAGGCAAATTTTGAGAGAAAAGTCGCCAAGGACTCAAAGGACAATCATAAGGCCTTCTTTAGCTATGTTAGAAACCTGGGAGGAAACTCCCAGATATGCTCAGAATTAGTTCAAAATGATGTAAAAATTACTGAACCTACAGACATTGCCAACATACTGGCTGACAGGTTCAGTGCAAACTTCTCCCCCCCCAAAAGGTGAGATATCTATACCAGAGAATTATAGCCCCCCAAACATCTCAAACACTCAGGTGAGAACTGCTCTCTCCAAGGCAAAAAACACAGCATCCATGGGACCAGATGGTGTCCCCGGATGTGTGCTCCATGAACTCAATGAGGAATTAAACCCACAGTTAGGGCAGCTGTTTAATCTTAGCCTCACCTCAGGATACGTGCCTAAGGAGTGGCGTATGGCAACTGTGGTCCCACTTCACAAAGGAGGTGCCTCCACCGACCCGGGAAATTATCGTCCCATCAGCTTGACAAGCTTGATCTGCAAAGCTATGGAGAGGATCATAATGGAACTCATAAATAAAGACATAGGAGACTTGCAGACTTTGGATCCGACCCAGTTTGGCTTTGTCAAGGGCAGATCATGCCTTTTAAACCTGGTGGACTTTTTCGAAACAAACAGTCACCAAGGCCATTGATGAGGGAAAGGCAGTCCACACAGCCTACCTCGACCTGGCAAAGGCTTTCGACACAATACCCCACTCGGGTATCATTGAAAAACTCATCAGCTTAAATGTAAACCCATACGTCACAAGATGGGTTGCAAATTGGCTAAGTGACAGAACCCACAGGGTCAGAGTTGCTGGCGCCATGTCAGACTCAAAGCCTGTCACAAGTGGTGTCCCACAGGGCTCAGTCCTGGGCCCTCTCCTGTTCGGCATCTACTTTTCAGAAGTACAAGCAAACACAGGAGGATTATGGCTGACAAAATTTGCAGATGACTGCAAACTGGGCGCCATAGTTGAGAACACATCTGACACAGATATCCTTCAGAAGGGTCTTATAGAAACGGAAAACTGGTGCCAGAACCATGGCCTAAAGTTAAACGCCAAAAATGCATAGTCATACCCTTCGGGAAAAACAAGGTTACCCCTAGCTACCATATAGGCGGCAACCCACTAAGCACAGAAGAGGTTATCAAGGATCTGGGTACCCAGGTTGACAGTAACCTTTCATTTGATACTCACGTTGCCAAAGTAGTTAGGAAGACCTTCTACATTGCCCACCTGATCATGAAGGGATTCGCATCTAGATCAAGGGAAGTCATCGTCCCCCTGTACTCATCACTCATCAGGCCAATGATTGAGTACAATGCCCCATTCGGAATGTATATCTGACACGACACCTACAGCAACTGGAAAGGCCCCAAAAGTTCCTCACCAAACGGATAAAGGGTCTCAAAAATATGTCCTATGCTGCCCGACTGAAGGAACTTCAGCTCTACTCAGTCGCTTACCGTCTGCTCAGAGGTGACCTGTGCCTGACATACAAGGCCATGTCCAACCCAGAATTAATGAACATGCTTCACCTCAAAAAATCTAGATCCCTCAGAACTACAAGGGCGGGAGACTTAAACCTTGACACGGTTATTAATAGGACGTGCTGGAGGGACAGATTCATCACCCAGAGACTCCCTATGCTGTGGAACAAAAACCCGGTACACGTGAGGCAGAGCACCTCGCTGGCTTTGTTCAAGAGAAATCTTGACCAATGGATGGGAGATCGCAGATATACCCCAGGGATTATCTCAGTGTCACTGCTTGACAGAGGCACAGCAAAATAATGGGTATAGTATCCTCCAAACTAAAGGGGTGGCGAAAGCCACAAAACTCTGGCTAGGCTTATAAATGCCCTTGGGCAGATAGCCTAGTATGAACCTATGAACCTATTTGAAGGCTGTCATAGCATTCTGCAGAGCTAGCATCTCTTTTTGATTGATGTGCAGGAGAATCTGGGTTGGGCTCCAGTGGCCTTGAATGCATTTGCCTGCCATGTGAGACCCCCATGCATAGTCTTGATGTATCTGTTGTCAGGGTTTGGGCGGCGAGGGGTTGAGTGAAAACCAGTCCCTTGTTGTGGTTGCATGCTTCTGCCCACCAAAAAAACTCTGCCCTTAGATAAGGTATGATTGGAATGACTGCTTCTAGGTCCTCAGAATGCTGGCACCAAAGACTTAAGTACCACTGAAGTTTCCTCATATACAATCTTGCATATGGAATTAGCCAAATACATGAGGGCATGAACCCTAGGGCTTGCAGAATTTTTCTTGCAGATAGCTGGGTTCTGGTGGCCATCTGTTTGAAGTAGTTTGTCAGACAGACCTGTTTTTCTGAAGTGAGAAATGCCATCTGGGACGTTGTGTCTAAGCTTGCTCCCAGGAATACAATCTTTTGACTGGGTACCATTTGTGATTTCTTTTCATTGATGTGTACCCCAATGAAGTGAGAAGACGTTTTACAAATGCCAGGTGCTGAAGCAACAATTCCTGACTGTCCGCCTGAATCAGGCAGTCGCCCAAGCATGGGAAATTTGGATATTTTTCTGCCTGCAGTATGCAATGGCTGGAGTCAGGCACTCTGTGAATACTCTGGGTGTAGCAGATAAGCCAAATGGAAGTGCAGAGAAATGATAGTGCATAGAGCCTGCCCTGAAGTGTAGATATGTTCTGCATGACTCCCTTATAGGGATGTGCAGATAAGCTTCTTAAGTCTAGAGTGACTAACCATGCATCCTTGGCTAGCATCGGGAGAAGCTGTTACAGGGTAAGCATCTTGAATTTTGGGACCACCAGAAAGGTGTTGAGAGTAGATAGATCCAGGATTGGGCACCAAGAGCCCTCTTTTCTGCGCACCAGGAAAAGTCTGGAGTAGAAACCCTGCCCTGTTTGTTCTACTGGAACAGGCTGAAGAGGTCTGACAATGAGCAGGGAAAGTACTTGCTTTTGAGCCTCTGCCCACTGGTTTGGAGGAAGATCTGCAAACCAGCTTGGGGTTGGCAGTGTATGGACGTAGAATCTGTACCCCTGGGATAAAATGTGTAGGACCCATCTGTCCTGAGTAATGGACATCCAGTTTTTTTTTTTGCATGAAGGGCAAGTTTTCCTCCTAGGGGCGCAAGTAGTTGGGCAGGGCTGGGAAGGATAATTGAAAAGTCATTGTGAACTTTTTCCATAAGGGGGCAGTTTACCACTCCCTGTATTAGAGGTGGGGGCACTCCATTGTTTAAATCTCTGCATACCCTGAGACTGTAGTCCGGGTGGCTTGTTTTCCCTGGGTTTGGTCTGAGAAGGCCTGAAAGGGGCTGGAAAGGACCAGTTTTTTGAAGGCCAATGCCTACTGAATCTAGGTGGTTGCACTTGTAAGAATTCTTAGATTTAGCTTTTTCTTCCATCTTTTTAAGAACCTCTTCTGCTTTGGTGGCAAATAAACAGTCCTTATTTAAAGGAGCGTCTAGTAATTTGGATTTGACATGATCTGGCAAGGTTTATTCCTTCAGCCAAGCATGCCTTTTCAGTAAAGACCCAGTGACTGCAGCTTTGTAGAATGCTTCTAGGGCATCGAAGACACACTGCAAATTATGCTTACTAACTTGGTTTGCAGAATGCATTACCTCTTGTAAATCTTTATTTTCTGCACATGCTGGAAGTAACACCATTTTTTGTTTAATTAGTTCCATAATATGCTGCTGGTACTTCAGCATGTGAAACTGGCAATCAATGCCCTGATGGTAAGAGTTGCAGAGGTATATACCTTCTTACCCATCTGTCTAAAGCTCTGGAATCCCAGTCTGAAGGGGTAGGATTTTTGGCTGTACTAGCCTTAATGCCTTTAGATCCCTGGGAAATGGTCTCTGAATCCGCAGTAGGATTCTTAAAGAGAAATTTGTGGGAATCAGGTACTCTGTAGTACCGGTCAGGTTTCCTAGGTGGTGGTAAGGTATCTGGAGTAAGACTGGATTCCATAAAAACATCACCTACAACATCCAGGACAGGGTGTATAGCTAGAGGCCTGTGCTGGGGCAACTCTAAAAAATTCTCTAAGTCTCTTTTTGGACGGAGGGTAGTCCTGGCATTCCCAGCAGAAATACTCTCTTAAAGTATGCAAGGTTTCACCAAAAGAAAAGTCCTCTGGAGGGGAGGCAGAGGGAATGGATTCCTCTGCATAAGAATCCTCATAGTTTGATAAGTTCATGTCCTGATGATCAGAACGGTCAGCATCATCGGACTCCTGGTCTGTAGAATCAGAATGAAACTCAATTCTTTGTCTCTTAGCAGAGGAAGGCTGGCTTCCCCTAATTAGGGTAATAAGGGCTTCAGCCATTCTAAGCATTTGTTTTTGTGGCTTGGGAGCTTGAGCATGTGCTTTGGTCATTGGCTTTCTAAGCATACTGCATACTCTGGGCCTCAGAAACTCAGTAGTTTCAGCTAAAAACAAAGTTGTCAGTTTAATTCGAACATCGGTAGATTGGAATACACCCTCAGAAGTTGGTGCCTGCACAGCGGCTCCGGACCCATCCAAGGTAGAGACATCCACAGGTTCCATAGTCAAAGAAGCATCTTGCAGCATACCGGACTCCGAATTGGTCTCAGCAGAAGCCTGCGAATCTGTAGAAGCGGGCATCAGAGGCTGCAAAGGTGCCTCACTGAGTACTGGTAGACTGGTGACTAGCTTAACAGAAGCGTCATCGGCAGTTTTGGACCTATGCGGTTTGTCTCTGTCTTTATCTTTACGTTTTTTCAGAAGACCGGTAGTCGGCTGGCTTATCAAAGCCATTTCGTAATACGGAGAATGAGAGAGAAAGAATTTAGTGACAAAGATAGCCCGACGACGAATAGTTTGGGCATTAAACAAGGTGCAAAACTGACAGCGAAGGACGTCGTGGTCTGGGCCTAAACAGGTGACGCAGTAAGAATGAAAATCTCTGTGAGGTATTTGCTTTCCAAAGACAAGACAACTGTTAACTTTTTCTGACATTGGTTAGAAAAGAAAAAAGGATCCCCAACGGGGTACTATGCTTTAGAAGACTTCAGGATTACAAACTCGAAAACAAAAATTTCAGGTAGCGGCCGGCCGGCACTTGCGAACTGCTTCTGCTTCAGGCTCCTCCTCAGCAAGAAAGACTGATGTGATGGCGTCGGCTGCCTGTTTTATACCCCTGATGACCTGACGTCATGGAAGAAGTGACAGCATCCGACGCAGAAATCCTAAGACTCTGGTATTCGGGCCGACTGAGGGCTACGTGGAGGCAGATAACCCAAGTGTGATGACTGCAACAGTGAAACACGAAGAATATCTAGCTTTGGCCACAGTAGAGTTCATAGGTTCATAAGAGGTTTACAAGCCTACCATATTAATCAAAAGTATCCCCATTTGTTCTTTTTTTGGGTAGTTTGCAGAAAGAATTTATGAACACAGCAGGTCTGTGATCAACACTGGATACCCCCTGTCCATGAGGGATGTGGGTTCCACCCAAAGGGCGAATTTGCAGTATCCAATCCAATTATCTAGGCTGCATTTGAAAAGAGTCCGTGAGGAGCTCTGTTTTACATGTACTGGGCAAGCTGTTTTGCCTTAGGTTGAGGAGAACACTTTGTGAGTTTTGCATCTTGTGGTTTCTGCTGTGTTGTGGTGGTCGAGTGTGTTTCTGCCTTGCAGGTCTCTGCTGTTTGGGTAGATTTCTACTGAGAGTCTCCATGAAGGTGGGTGTGTGGTTTGTGTTTTTATGCGAGAGCTGTGATGGTAGGTGTTCTGCAGGGCTATGTGTTGACCTTCTCCTTTTGACCAGCTATTCCGGTCTTGGCTTGAGAATGCATGGTTTCTAGTTTGGGTATATAAGTGCATCTTTCACAAGTTTTGCGTGTTGGGAGGTAAGAGGAGAGGGTTGTCTGTGTACATGAGGCAGTTGCTACACTGCCTCAGAATGACCAAGTTCACCAGGTTAATAGGAGAAAGCACAGGGAACTGACCTTTAGACATGCCAGGAGGGATGGTCATTATTACTAAGTACTGGAGCCGTTTCCTTATATATTCCTTTACAAGAAAAATGTCACTCAAGGTGTCTGAGTCTGCACAGAGCACTGCCAAACACTTGAAGGGAAACTAATATGCACACCCTGAAAATTTAAGGATGAAGTATTTAGGCAGATATTCTGAAATTAGGAAGAAATAAGCAGATTTTGCATCCAGGAAGAAAGTAATCATCTCTCTCTCCCTCTACTCTTTCCACATTAGGCCAGTCATAGAGTATAATGCCTCATTTGCCATGTACCTCACTAGACACATGCAACAGCTGGAAAGGCCACAAAAGTACCTAACAAAGAGGATCCTAGGCCTTAAACACATGTTCTACATGGACAAACTCAAAGAACTCCAGCTATTCTCGGTCTCATATCGTCTATTAAGAGGTGATCTCTGCTTGACTTACAAAGCCATGTCTGACCCAGCTCGGTTAGAAATGGTACATCTGATGAAAAAACCACCCTTGCAGGTCCAGCACCTTTAGACTCCTGGATTCAGATGGATGTATGCAAAGATTCTTTGTAATCCACAGATTATGTTGTGAAAAAAGAACGTCCATAAACGAAAAACCGAATAAATATTTTATTAAGCTTAAAAACAAGCTTTTCGTCGGCGCTCTGCACCAACTTCCACAGAAAACAAACTGCACCACACATTTGTCTCACTATATATACATCACTACTTCACTCAGATGCGCCCCCTAGTGGCTCCCCTTTAAAAAACCCCACATAATTACACTGAAATTTTTAACTAAAAAGCGGCCAAAATATTCAACAATTTGGTTTCTGCTACTCATACCTGCTGTCAATGCTGGTAAACCTATAATGCTCCAAATATTAAATTTTAAAGTCACTATAGTTACATACAAGTACAAATGATCAGAAGTATCAATAACCACAATAAAATATAATATATATAAATAAGTATAAAAGTGGGAAGAAAATTCCCACAAGTGTTAATATAAACATTGGTATAAACAGTGAGTGGTAAAAACAAAAATGATAAAACGCAAACATGTATGTATTCCTGAGTGGCATTTAGCCACTCCAGGGGGCTTCACCTCACTAGGCTTCTCAATATGAGGAAGCAACTGATGGAAAGCATACTGTTAAGTCCAGGTAAATGGTAAGCTTCCAACTTAATTTGCCACATCAACTCCTTGCACTCTAGTCTTAAAGAATTGGGTCCCCCCATATGCTCTTGGTGTAGCTGGTCGATCACTGAAAACGAGTATTCGTGCCCTGGATTATCTAATATGTGTTTGGCCAAAGCGTTTCCAACCTTCCCCTTCCTGATGGCATATAAGTGCTCATATACCAGTTCCTGTAGTTTCCTATCAGTCTTGCCAATATAGAAGCCTGGGCAAACCGAACACCGAGCTAAATATACCACCCGATTACTGGCACAACTGAATCTTCCTTGTATGAGATACTTCTTGCCCCTTATGGAAAAAGCTGAACTTGCTTTAATATATCTGCAGTACCTGCACATGTTACATTTAAACATCCCAGATCTGAGGGAGGCACCAGCAACTTTGGACTCCAGGATGTTTTTGATGTTGAGGCCCCTCCTAAAAGTGACCTTATTTGCACCCACTATCAGGAAGCTATTAACCAATTAACCACGGAACTTTCCAACTTAGATGAGGAAATCAAATCAGACACCCATTTTTCTAGATACCGTTATGAATATGAAAGAGTTTTTACCAGTATCGACCGACATATTGCCAAGACCACTATAACTAAAGTAAAGAAACTCCAAAGAGACATAAAAGCCTACAAAGAGGGGGTAGCTTACCCCAAACCCCCTAAATCTCAAGGGAATTTTCTAGGGAACAGCAGAACCACCATAGGGTCGCTACCCGGCCTAGTGACTAATGGTTAATCCATGCACCCCCGTGAACCGAAGAATGGATCCCTATTTAGGCAAACAAACCAGAGAATTTCAACGGAAGGTGTTATGAGTATTGGGCCAGGTGCGAGTCAGGAAGAGCAGACTCTTGACAACTATGACGAAAATTTTCAAGTCAGAGCCTCCTCCCCCCAGCCACAGTCGGGTCGGATGACTAGGAACAAATACAAAACCAGGAAGAACTGAGAGATCATGGTTTAGCTATTCCTTCAGTACCCCCAACGCTACCTTTGGAAATTCTTTACAACACGGGTAAAGACGTCAAGATTTATAATTTTTCACAGTTTGCCTTTTCCCAACCTTTGGTGGATGTTTTGGCTAAAGGTCTAACTTTTGTACCCTCCTGTAGAGCTTGTGTTGGGAGGACTATATTGGACCCGAAACTTTTTGTGAGAAAGTTGAACCTGTCACTGTTGTTGGGTGATTCCCAAAAACGCAAGAACCCTTACCACATACCAAGTACTTTTAATCCACCATTACTCACAGCTGTCAGAATTTTCGAACAATTGTGTGATCTCGACATCCGCCACCTTCTCAATTCAAGGCGCCAAGCTCATTTTAATACCACTAAGGAGGAGAGGGCCTGGTTAGAGGGACTTCGGTTTGCATCAGTTAGACTTATGCAACCTGATAAGGGAGGGGGATTGGTGGCTACGGACATGAATGACTATAATGACAGGATGTTGGCTGTTTTATCTTCTGATACTTACCAGGAGGTTTCTAAGAATGAACTATATCTCAGCTTGTGCCGCATCCGGTCATTTTTTGAGGAGATGTTTATTAATGGTGTTATAGATGTGGATGTATACAATTTCGTTTCTGTGGCATCACCTAAAATTCCAGTTTTGTTTGGGAATCCCAAGATACACAAGAACATCCATGATCCACCTATGCGGCAACTGGTCAGTGCCAGAGGAAGCATTACATATGCAGCGGCCAAGGTGGTTGACGAGATTCTCAAGAAGTATGTGGACAGAGTTCAATATATCTAGAGAGACTCTTGGCCATTCTTGGAAAAAGTGGGTTCTGTTCCATTTAATGCTGATTGTATTCTTTTGACCATTGATGTTGTCGACCTGTATTCATCTATCCCCCATTTGGAGGCGGTTGAGTGGATCCAATTGGAAATGGTTTTTCATCATGCTCCTGCAGAAGAAGTTATGATGGTCAGCGAGCTATTGGAGGTTATTCTTACCAGCAACTTTTTTTACATTTAATAACCGGTGGTTTCACCAATTGATTGGGGTCCCTATGGGATCGCCCTGTGGAGCCAGTGTGGCCAATTTAGTTATGGTGCTTGTTTTATCTAACCCTTTGGTCCAAGAGAAAGTAGTGTTATATACTAGGTTCTTGGATGACATTTTTGGCATCCTTAATGGTACTCTAGATGATGTCAACAACTTGGTGTCGTTTTTTAACAGCTCTACAGAATTTTTGAAATTCTCATCTGAGTTTGCCACTGACAAGATTACCGATTTGGACATGGAACTAGAGAAAGATAGGAGCTTAAATCGCTTTGTGGCCAGCATACATCGGAAGCCGACCTTCTCGAATTCTTATCTACACTTTGACAGTGAACACCCATTACACCAAAAGAGGGCTATCGTGAAAGGACAATTTGTTCGAGCAGCCCGCATGACATCAGAAGATAAGAAATTTCACGAGGAGTATAAGTTCATCTTTGGCATGTTCGTCAGCAGAGGGTACCCCGCTGATCTTGTTGCAGAATTGAGTGTGGAATTGCAGGGGAAGAGGGCCAATAGCCACTTCTGCCCCATTTTGGGGAACATGGAGGATGGGCCTCCAGGTTTACCTCGCCTTGCCAGTGAGTCTGATACTTTCAATTGTACTTCTGTAATTTCATTCAACTTGCCTGCAATGGACATAGTGTCCATTATAAAGAAAAATTGGCGTTTATTAACCACAGAGTTAACAGGAACATTTGGACTATTATCCCCCCTAAGGTCACTTTTAGGAGGGGCCTCAACATCAAAAACATCCTGGAGTCCAAAGTTGCTGGTGCCTCCCCCAGATCTGGGATGTTTAGATGTAACATGTGCAGGTACTGCAGATATATTAAAGCAAGTTCAGCTTTTTCCATAAGGGACAAGAAGTCTCTCATACAAGGAAGATTCAATTGTGCCAGTAATCGGGTGGTATATTTAGCTCAGTGTTCAGTTTGCCCAGGCTTCTATATCGGCAAGACTGATAGGAAACTACAGGAACGGATATACAAGCACTTAAATGCCATCAGGAAGGGGAAGGTCGACAACGCTTTGGCCAAACACACATTAGATAATCCAGGGCACGAATTCTCGTTTTCAGTGATCGACCAGCTACACCAAGAGCATATGGGGGACCCGATTCTTTAAGACTAGAGTGCAAGAAGTTGATGTGGCAACTTAAGTTGGAAGCTTACCATTTACCTGGACTTAACAGTATGCTTTCCATCAGTTGCTTCCTCAAATTGAGAAGCCTAGTGAGATGAAGCCCTCTGGAGTGGCTAAATGCCACTCGGGAATACATACATGTTTGCGTTTGATCATTTTTTTATTTTTGTGTTTATCACTCACTGTTTATACCAATGTTTATATTAACACTTGTGGGAATTTTCTTCCCGCTTTTATACTTATTTATATACATTATATTTTCTTGTGGTTATTGATACTTTTGATCATTTGTACTTAAATGCAACTATGGTGGCTTTAAAATTTAATATTTGGAACATTATAGGTTTACCAGCATTGACGGCAGGTATGAGTAGCAGATACCAAATTGTTGAATATTTTGGCCGCTTTTTAGTTAAAAATTTCAAAGTGTAATTATGTGTTTTTTTAAAGGGGAGCCGCTAGGGGGCACATCTGAGTGAAGTAGTGATGTATATATAGTGAGACAAATGTGTGGTGCAGTTTATTTTCTGAGGAAGTTGGTGCAGAGCGCCAACGAAAAGCTTGTTTTTAAGCTTAATAAAATTTTAATTTGGTTTTTCGTTTATGGGCGTTCTTTTTTCACAACATAATCTGTGGATTACAAAGAATCTTTGCATACATCCATCGGAATCCAGGAGTCTAAAGGTGCTGGACCTGCAAGGGTGTTTTTTTCATTGCTTTGTTTTTTGAATTTTTAGAAATGGTACATCTAAAGAAATCCAAATCCCTCCATACCACATGCTCCAGAGACCTCAACCTCATTACCACAACCAACAAATCATGCTGGAGGGACAGGTTCATAACCCAGAGACTGCCCATGCTCCAGAATAGACTTCCCATACATGTCAAGCAGAGCACATCACTGGCCCTCTTCAAGAGGAATCTTGATGAGTGGATGGGAAATAGAAAGTTCACCCCAGGGATCACTGCAGTGGCTTTACTTGATAGAGGCACTGGGAATGAATGTCATGTGGCATGATGCCAGGGCATTTCTATAGGCTAGGCTTGTAAAGGCTCCAGGGCCATTAGCCTAGTACACACCTATGAACCTATAGGGAAGTCTATTCCAGAGAAGCAGCAGTCTTGGGGAAAGGCATCTGTCTCTCCCACATGATCTGTTAATATTCACAAACTAGGTTGAGATCCCTAGAGTGAGTGAGTGAGTGACTCTTGAGCCATTTGGTTTTCAGATGTGTAGCATTTCCATTAGGGCAGGAGTTGAAAATTACCCTGCAGGCCAGGCACAAGTCACCTCTCAGCAGCCTATAACATACAAAATAAAGCGACAGGGCTTTCAGCCTGTCCATGTAGGTCATGGTTTAGAGTCCCTGTATTTTCTTAGTGAGAAACCTCTGAAGTCTCTCCAGCTGCTGCAGGTGTCTGGTGAGGTAAATGCAAAAGGGTGCATTATACTCTTAGTGGTCTGATGAGGGTTGAGCACACTGGTGTTATAACATCCCTTGACATGGATGCTATGCCCTTGCTTATGAGGTGCGCTATGTAGAAGGCTTTCGTTACCACTGTGGAAACTTGGTTGTCAAAGTTCAGATTGCTATCAACCTGTGTTCCCAAGTCTTGCACCACTGGGTTGGAACTCAGGGGAGTGCTGTCAATATTGTAATCTGTAGCAAATTCTGTTTTGCCAAAAGGAATAATGATGTGTTTTTTTGCATTTAGTTTTTGACTACAGCTTTGGCACCAATCATTTGTTTGGGTTAGCTCTTGTAATATGTTGACATCATTGGGGGAGTCTATGATTGCTCCCAGTTTGCAATCCCCAGCAAACTTGGTGAGCCAAATGTTGTCTACTTTGGCCAGGTCTTCTGAGATTCCAAACAGTAAGAGGCCCAGCACAGACTCCTGTGGTACGCCACTGGTGATGGGTCTACTAGTGGAGGTGGAGTCACCAATATTGACAGTGTGGGTTCTGTCTGTGAGCCAAATGGCTATCCATCTAGTAATGTAAGGATTAATCCCCTATCTGGGAGAGCTTATCAATGATGCTAGAGTGGAGAATTGCATCAAAAGCGTTACCAAGATCGAGATAAGCTATGTGCACTGTCTTAACCTCGTCCATGGGTTTGGTGACATTCTCAAAGTCATCCACCTAGTTTAATAAGCATGATCTACCTTTAACGAAGCCAAACTGGGTTGGATCCAGCATTTGGAGGAAGCCTATATCCTTGCTGATATGGTCCATGACAATTCTTTACATGGACTTGCAGATCTGGCTGGTTAGACTTACGGGTCTGTAGTTCCCAGGGTCAGTTGACAGCCCTCCTTTCTGCAGGGGGATTACTGCTGCTGTTCTCCATTCTGCAGGAACACAGCCAGTTCTCAAGCTATGATTAAAGAAAATGCCAAATGGGCTCTGCTAGGTCTTGATTTAGATTGTTTAGTAAACAACCTGGGATATTATCTGGTCCCAATGAGACTGGGTTTTTGGCCTTTATGAGCGCAGATATGACCTGTTCTCTAGAGATACTGGGCAGAGGGCTGATGTCAGGTATGCTTTGGGATATGGTAGGTGGGTATAAGGGGGTAAAGTTTGCACTGAATCTGTCAGCTAGCAGGTTGGCAATACCTTCCAGGGTAATATGAGTGATCCATCTACAACCAATTTGGCACATAGCTAGGCATTCCCTTTTAGACTAAGGATGTTAAAGAATTATTTTATTATTTATTATTTACTTTATTTAACATTTGTTTACCGGGAGAATCAGACTTGGAACTAAGCCAATTTTCAGCAGAGGCCCAAGGAGAAACACTTCAGATGCATGTCTTTGTAACATGGAAGGAAACCGGAGCACCCAGAAGAAACCCACATGAACCCAGGGAGGACATGCAGACTCCATACAGAAGGGAAGACATGAAGACTCCACACAGAAGGCACTCCAGTTGAGAATCGAACCAGAGAACTTTCGCTGTGAGGTGACAACGTTACCGCTGCACTACTGTGCCCTATGATTATTCTTGGCTAGGGATGTGATTTTAGTTTTGTAATTTGCTTTAAAAGACTATTTCCCTGTTTAGGCTTAGGAGGGAACTCTTTCTCTGCACAGCAATATCTCTCTTGCTTTTAGACAACAGTTTCTTCCTCTTGTTATATAATCTGTTTATACTTCAAGTCCACCCTGGTGGCTTGTTTTTACAGAAAGACCTGGTTCTGATCTGGTCAGGTACAGCAGAGTTTATGCAGTCACGCAAGTGTTGGTATGGGGCATTTGCATACACTTCTGCACAGTGATCATTAGAGTCTGCGATTGTGGGTGGTACCAAGCTTATTATACCATTGGCTAGGAAGCTGTAGTTAGCTTTGGGGTCATTTTTTTTAACAGTTTTGTTCCTGTAAGGGTGCAAGTTCCAGTAGTTACTTCAAACAAGACTGATTTGTGGTCTACTCTAACCAGGGAAGACATCACGCATGAGGAAGTACAATGTCCCTCCATGTTGGTAAGTACCACGTACAGAATATTAGAGCCCCTAGTGGGTGTACAGACTACTTGTTCCAGAGCATTTATGTTGAAGTCCATGAATTTCTGAATGAGCATGTTTTTGCTTGTTTATGTCCTCCAGTCTATACAAGGATAGTTGAAATCTCCCATGACTAAGGTGTTGGGTTGTATGGCAAGGGATGCCAGTAAACTGAGGTAGGTTGTGTGCTTATCCTTGTTCATGGTGGGAGATCTATAGCTAGCAATGATGTGGTGTGGTACTTTTCCAGTAGTTAATTGGACACGGAGTAGTTCTAGAGAGTTATGCTATTTGCCCAGTCTTGAAGTGTATTTGGTTTTAATGAAGACAGACACAAGCCCACCTTTGGTTCCTTCATACTCATTTTAAGGTCTGAACATGTGGAAAGCATTGCAGCCTTGCATGGTTGGGGTGCGCTCAGTGGCCTAGAACCATACCTCGGTAACTGCACAGATGTTAGCATCCTCCAAGGTGAGGAGTGCTTCCAGGGGTATGCAGTTTCATGTTTAAACTCCTAGCATTAAGCTGTATGACCCTGAGTTTGTCTCAATTAGATTTTGTTACGCTGCAAAATGTGTTGTTTTGACATTGCTTAAAAAAGGCACTACGGAGGAAGCAAGTGCCTTTGCCAGTATTCCAAAGCCTAGAGGGGACAGGTGCAGATGATCTCTAGCAAAGCAGCATGGTGTGTTTACTACATCCTCCCAGGCTGACAGATACTGAGTCCCCCTGGACTGACAACAGAAGCTAATACAACTGTTGAAGTGAATTATTTTTTGTTTATATTGTGGCATCATCCTGGGTGAGGGAAGGATACTGCTTAGGGCTATGGACATACCTGTCTGGGACACACAATCAGAAAGTTCCATTATGTCTCTTCATATAATTCAGACAGGTATGTCTTAAGTCATTCACTCCAACATGGACTACAAGAGTGATAACAGTACTTAAGTGACTTGAGTGCATGCGTGATTTGTCAGATCCTGGCATCGGATAGGCAGCTGAAAGTGACAATCTCCTTGTCCATTCTGGTGAGGGGGACTTCTGTGTGTCTCACTATGGAGTCGCCTATGAGCCAGACATTTGATATGTTTTGCCTTATTTGCTTATTTGTTGAGACAAAGATGTGTGTATGTGTGTGTTGATGTGTGTAGTGCTTTCTTTATGCTTAGTGGTGAGTGTTGGTAGTGTGCGTTTGGGAGGTCTCTGTTCTTTTGGTAGGCTTTTAGTGAGCACCTTTGCATATGTAGGTTTATGTGTCGTGACCTTTATTTTGCACGAGAGGTGAAGCATGTGTGCTGACAACCTGTTTGATATTTAGTTTGTTTTTACATGAGAGAATTGACTTCATTTATATAGTGTATTTGCATCTCTCATATAGGGAGTTAGTTTGCTTTAGGAGTAAATGGTTGCCAGTATACATAAAGCAATTGCTACATTGCCTCAAGATGCCCATATCAATCAAGCTGGCAGACGAAATGATGGGAAACTGTCGGTCCACTGTTGCAAAACTTTTCTGAATGAGGTACTTGTGAAGGACGTTGGCTAGCTGGACTTAGTCACAAACAGCAAAAATGAATCAGCAATTCAATAAAATACAGTTAAAGTGCAGTTCTGGCTTAAAATATACTTATTTTTTAGTTTGTTTTTTTTTTTTCAGCAAATGAGTTGGATTTCAGTGCAGATGCATACCAGACCTCTGGCTAAAGTTGCCAAATATTGCGCAGCTACCATAACTGAGTGCAAACCCACACAAATGCAAGACTCACATACAGGCACATTTAAACAGTTTCAAACACAATTACCAGTGAGAAGGCCCAAACTGAGCTTTTTGCCAGCAATTCCAAACTCATGAGTCCTGAGCTACACACTTCTGCCACAAGGGTGCAGGGTGGCCCTCTTAATGTAAGATGGCTGGTTTAAGAGCACAGTGATACCAAACAGTCTAGATACAGCAGGTCTGAATCTAGCCTATGCTATGTAAGGCAAGGAAACACAATTTCTAGATGGGAAGGACCAAGGGAAAATCACTTAAAAGTCAAAGTGAGTGTTTATTAGTATCCTATTAGATGACAAGCAGTGGTACCACCCTCTGTACATAGTAGTGGCTCTATGAGCAGCTGTGAACAGTGGGAGACTATGGAGAGTGTTTCCTATAGAAGACTTTAAACTGGAGAAGTTTGCTTACATGCAAGCAAGGGGAACTGCAATTGCATAATGCGCAAATGCAAGGCTTTTATACGAGCAGGATGAAAGCATTTTTATAAAGTTAAACCCTCAGGCCAATCAGATAAAAACACAATAAGCTATCGACCAGTAGTTCCCGCTTTGGACGGGTTGTATTTAGCTCTCTGCTCCCACCAGAGTGCAAAGGAACCCTTCCAATGTAAAACAAACTTGCTTTGAGCGCAAGTAAAGTAACAGAAGTTAGGAATTCCTGCAATATCAGGAATCCTTGGAAATAAGTTCACTAACCCTGAGAAATGTTCACAACACACAAAAACTTTGCAAAACTTAGAAATAGTATTTGCAGACTCACTCAAACAGGTTTTGCAGTTATCAGAGGATGTTAGGAAATATCAGAATATTGTTAAAACAACCTAAGAGCAGTACAGTAATAAACACATGTATTTTCTTTAACATATGCAGGCTGAAAAACAGTGATAAATTCAACCAAATAAAGGAATGTAGCACAGAAGTATTAAATATCACTGAAACAGAGCAAGTACAAAAAATATACTTATATCAGCTTTATAGGCCAGATGATTTTAGAAGCAATCCAGGTCTTGTTTTCACAGGTGTCTAAGCAAGGCACAAGGAAGCTCTGAATAAATAGTCACCCTTCTGTGACTAAGGCACTTTAAGCAGTCTACTATGGTGGAAACGACTGTTTAGTAATCGTGTTCTTTTTGGGGTTAAAAGAACTGATGTAGACTTCACCAAAGTTTAGCTGAAAAAGATGCCAGGTTCCTGCAGAAGTCTGGCATCAGTAGTCGACAAGAGAGGTATGTTGTAGAAAAGTAGCTTTCCACATATAGCTCAGTAAAAGAGCACTTAACACTTACCCCAGACTGCAAAGGTAAATTAAGTAAACTTCCTCCCCAAAACAGTAGTTTAAATAAGTTTTGGCAAGTTTTTACACAAAAGTACAAAATGGCAGCTCATTTAAAAGTTTAAAAAAAAAGAAAAATCATAAGTCATGTGACAGTCATTAAAACACTTTCCCCAGCTTTAAAAGTATTTTACGGAAAAAGTATAGTTTTAGACAAAAAAGGTAAGGTTTAATGTTTTTTTCCATGAAAAGAATTTATCTGCCCAGCACTAGAAAAACTTCAGCAACTGATGATTCTTGAAAGGTTGCAAGTGGAGTGCTCTTTGGTGGAAGGAAACCTCTAAAGGGTATGGCACCCAAACCTGCCTTTTTAGACAGCTCAGCTCAAACTGACAGAAGATGCCCTGAAAGCTTTGGAAGCTGGCCAGCAGTTAAAGCCTTACCAAGATACAACCCATATAGTTATGGCTCAGCTGTGATGTATATGAACATCAGTAGTTATGTACTTAACAATAATGCTGGATCCTTTTATCCACGTCCATCCAATACAACTGATGGGTCTTTTGGCTGCTTGTTGGACCTGAACTGGGAAAACCGGTGCTCTAGCATGAAGATCCTTAATTGTTGCCTTCCCATAATGCACCAATGTGTTGAGCTATGTCAGACTGAGTTTGTTGCAAAACAAAAACATTTTTTTCTAAGATGTACTCACTGGAGAAGGTGTCTCATTGTCCTTTTGGAATGGTGATTTGGAAGGCTATTATACTGGATGTAAGTAGTTAAAAGGAACGAGCTTTATAAAAAGTACGTAACTACCATATCCTAGTCATCACATCCATCTGATCTGACTGATGGGTCAGAATCCACAGTTGCAAAAATACATGGGTGGTACCCTGACAGGAGATCCTTAAACGACATTGGCTCCAAATGAAGCTCTAGATCTAGAAATGACATCAAAGTAGTAACATTTGGCAAAGGGCTACACCACAGACCATGTTGATGCAGCACAGATTTCATCAACTAAGGAGTTCTTAAAGAAAGCTGTAGAAAAAAAGTAGCAACAGACCATGTAGAATGAACTATTGGTGTCCATGCTAAGTGATGGTTGTGTGCAAAATAAATGGATGAAATGCAGTCAGAAAGCCTACTGGACAGACTGACTTAGGAGACTTTAGTACCAAACATATTAAAACACTTTACAAAGGACCCCAAAAGCCTGCAGTCCTTTCTAAATGGTATAGTTCTGTGTAGATAGTCTCAGTTATCTATGAACATCTATAGTATGAAAAATGCATTCTCCTCTGTTGGAAGAAAGTACTGGTAGATGGATAGGCTGGTTCAAATTATATCAGTCTATAAGTGACCTACAAACCAGAAATCCAGAACATGCAATAGTAATTGCAGGAGACTTCAATCAGGCTAACCTAAAGACTGCATTACCCCACTACCACCTACATGTAAACTTTGCCACAAGGGGGGAGGGGTAAATATACTGGATAAAGTCTACAGTAACATCAAAGGTGCATATAAAGCAAAACCTTATCCACATCTAGGGAGCTCTGACCACCTAGCATCATGCTGGTTCCAGCTTATAAAACCATACTGAAAACCAGTACACCGGCTAGAGAACAAAAGGATTTGGCCTGAGGGAGCAATCTTAGCTCTACAAGACAGCTTCAACTGTGCAGACTGGTCAGTGTTTACAGAGGCCACTGTGACAAATAACCATACTGACTTGGACACACACACTGAGTTGGTCACAGCTTACATTTCTAAGTGTGTGGAGGATGTAACAAACATAAAATTCATCACCATATGGGCAAATCAAAAACCTTGGCCAACTAATGAGGTGTACGAGCTCTTGAAAGTAAGAAATGCAGCTTTCAGCTCCCAAGATATGGAAACTAAGTGTGGCCACAGCCAAACCGAACAAAGGTATCAAAGAGGCAAAAAGATCCTATGGCAGAAAACTCCAAAGCCACTTCAGAGACCAGAAGGATGCCAGGCAACTATAGAAAGGAATTCAAACCATCACCGACTACAAGCCTATATCAGCTCATGTGAGGATAGCATCAAATTTCTGAACCAACTCAACAAATACTTCAGTAGGTTTGATGCTGACAACGAAACTGCAGCATGCAGAATCTCTGAAGACAAGGATGCAGTGGTGCTGAGCTTCAATACAATCGATGTCACCAGAACCCTAAAAACATGTCAACCCAAGGAAAGCAGCTGGCCCAGACAACATCATGGGCAGGGTACTAAGGGAACGTGTGACAGAACTGGCTCCAGTACTCACTGACATCTAGAGCACCTCACTCCATCTAGCCAGTGTTCCAAAATGCTTCAAGGAGAGGACTATCACTCCTCTACCTAAGAAACCACAGCCAACAACTCTGAATGACTAAAGTGCCTGGAGAGGCTGGTCAAAGATCATACAGCCTCAATCTTACCTGTGACGCTGGACACCTGCAATTCACACAGGATAAACCGCAATACAGGGGATGCCATCTCACTAGCTCTCCATGAAACACTGAACCACTTAGAAGGCAAAAACTGCTATGCAAGACTGCTATTCATCGATTTCAATTCAGCCTTCAACACTGTCATCCTTCAGAATCTGCCATTGAAGCTGCTTCAACTGGGCATAGACTCTCGTTTATGCAATTGGATTCTGAGCTTCCTTACTGAAAGGCCTCAAAAGGTTCATGTGGGAAACAACAGCTCTGGAAGTATCATCCTGAACACAGGGTGTACCACAGGGGTGTGTCTTAAGCCCTCTCCTTTTCACTCTGTTGACACGACTGCATGGCCAGAGATGAGACGATTAGGATTATAAAATTTGTGGACGACACCACTGTTATAGGCCTAGTCAAGGGACACAGAGGAGGAGGAGGCCTAAAGGAATGAGACTGATGAACTACTGGTCTGGTGTGACAATCCAGCACTGAATGTCATCACGACAAAGGATTTGATTGTTGATTTCAGAAGATCTCAAGTACCACACAAACCTCTAGTGATGAAAGGGATGACAGTGGAAAGGGCAAGAGTACAAAGTTTTTGGATGTGCATATCACAGAGAACTTATCCTGGTCAGTCTGTGCATCCAGCATAGTCAAAAAAGCTCAGCAACGCTTGCACTTTCTAAGGAAACTTAGGAAGGCAAAATTACCAAGCTCCATACTTCAGACCTTTAATAAGGCACCACTGAAGGTGTCCTGACCAACAGCATTACAGTCTGGTATGGGAGCTTTAACAATTAGGATCAGAAGGCTCTCAAGAGAGTTGTAAGTTCGGCAGAAAGAATCACTGGCACCTCCCTTACATCTCTGGAAGATCTACACAAATGCCAATGCATCGACAGGGCCAAAAAGACTACCAGCGATCCAACGCATCCTGTCAATTATCTTCTGTACGCTCGCCTCTCCTCAGACAGGAGATAAAGAAGCCTGCATTGTAAGACCACCAGACTAAACAGTATATTTCTGCTCTCCATTAGACTGTTGAACTCTTGGGGAAAAATTAACCATGAGTCTGTTGAAACACTCAACCACTTCTGTTACATATATAGCCTATCAAGTGGCTTATAGATGTGCAATAACCAAATGCAATACTAAGGTAGCTCTCACCTACCGCACTGAAGGACTGTTAAGTGCAATATACAAACTGCAATAATATATTCTAATCATAGACATGCTGCTATTGTTTCAATTTTATTTTGACAATATTACCTTCTTATTTTTCCTTGTCTCCTGTTCTGGGATAGATGTGGGTCACTGCTGTCCTACTTTATACTTACTAATTGCTACTTATTAAATTTCTACTGTGATACTTTATTACATTTTCTCTGTCTATGTGTGCAACTGTTTCCTGCATTGAGAATGAAGCACTGCAATTTCGTTCAGCTACACTACTGTGTAGTTCTGAATGACAATGTTTTCTTTGACTTGATTTTGAAATTTGTACTGGATGTCACCTTAAGGACAAAGAATGAATTTGTACATAGAGGAATCCAGTACTTCTGAAAAAAAAGTACGGAGAAGTAGAAGACAAGGCCTATAATTCTGATATTCTTTTGGATGAAGTTACTGACACCAGAAATAAGGTCTTCCTTGAAAGAAATTTCAAGTTAGTGGAAGAAGATGGTTAAAAGGGGGCTTCATTAGTGCCTATAGTACAGAATTAAGGCCCTACAGGAGCACTGATTATATGACTGAAGGATGGAGAAGAAAGGTCACTTGAGAAGGGCTCTACAGTTTGTGAGAATCTAGGAAAAGGAGTTCTATCCAGTATGTAAGTTAGAGATTGCAGTTATATATACCCTAATGATGGAATGACTAGATCTTAAGCTAAGCAAGCTTGTGGGAAAGCAAAGAATGTCAGGAAAGGAAACGTGGGGGGGGTCTATATCTTGTACAGTTGCCCAAAGTGCAAAACATTTCCATTTGCTTTGATAAACCTTACATGTAGGTTCTGAAATGTAGACAGAATACAAATAACATCATTAGACAAGGATGGAGCATTGGCCATCCTGGGAACTAGAGAAAACAGGCAATTAACTTGAGATTGCCAAGATCCAGGTGAGGTAACCCTAATTCATGCTAGATCCGTCCTGGGATTCAACAGTCAGGGAAAACCAAGTTCACCTGTACTAGTAAGGAGCAATAAAGAGTACTGCGGCTTTGCATCATTTTGCTTTCTGCAAAAATCTGGATACCAGGAGCAGTGCAGGATATGCGTAAAGGAGATGCAAGGCCACTGTCCAAAAAGAGCATCTCTTGGGGACTCTACCTCCAGAGGAATCAAAGCAAAGAAGTTGCTGCAATTAGGGTTGGTTGCTGCTGCAAAAAGGTTGCAGGAAAGATGGCCCCAGTGGTTCAATATCTGATGTACTACTACTGGATGAGAGACTGCTTGTGAGGCATCAAGATAGACCTGTGAAGCCTGTCGGTAACAGTTGGTACTTCCAGAAATATACACTGCTATAAGAGGGAGATGTGAAGCAATTGCCCAATGCCACATTCTCATGGCTTCTTGGCATAAATGGTAGGGGGGCCTGGCTCACCCCCCCCCCTCCGCTTGCTATATTGTTAGTTCAGATAGAAATCACTCCTGGAGGCAAAGCTTCCTGTAGTTCCTGCAATGAAAGGAAAATTGCCTTCATCTCCAGAACAATGGTGTGAAGGTTGGGCTCCTATCGACTTCACATACCTTGGATCATCCTCTCCTAACAATACCTGACCCCTACCCCAAGGAAAGGATGCCCATAGTTTCCACCACTGGGGGACACACACAAGTAGCCTTCTAAAAGACTGAAAAGATAAGTTAGCTATCATATTATCTAAGCTTTGCACAGATTGCGGATTTATATCGGAGCATAAAAAAAGATCCAACGTTTGAAACCAGTGAACTGTGAGTAACTACTTAAGTATTCACAAGTGAAATCTATCAAACTGTACCAGTAATATGGATAAGGCTATGACTCTGAGAACTAGGATTGTTGAGGGCTGGTCCAATTAAAGAAAAGTTTCTATAATGTTTCTTAAGCTTTGGACCCTGACTCGGGGGCAGAGATACTATGCAGGCTGTTAATGTCCAGGTGGCATCTGACAAACTGAATTGCTTAAGCTAGTTGTATAATGTAATTTTCACAGTTTAATTGATGTGACTAAACACAGAAGCAAGTAAACCTCTGGAATCAATCAAGGGAATCTCATATTAAAGCAGCAAGGAGCCAGTTGCTCAAAAATGGAAACACTCAAATCCATCATTGCTGGAAATGAGCTGTGACCACAGATATGTAACTCTGTGAACTCCCTCATGAGGCTGTGGTTAAACTGAAGAGCAAGGCTCTGAACTGAAAATGACTGGCTCCCAGGAAAAAGTGCAAGTATCTTTAGGAGACGTTGGTTATCCTGATGTGAAGATAAGCATCCTGGATATTTATACAGCACATCCAATCGTTTGCCTGTATCCAAGTCAAGATTGCTTCTACAGTGATCACCCAAAACTGAGTCTTTTTTAAAGTGTTTAAATGGCTGAGGTTCTGAACTGGCTTGAGACCCTTGTTCTTTTTTGGAACCAAAAGGAATCTTGAATAATCGTACCCTGTCTGGTGTAGTAGAACCTCTTAGTTTTTTTTTTTTCTTTTTAAAGAGACAAAATTTCTCTCTTTGCCACCTTTTGTTGGTGGAGTGGCAAATGTGGAAGTAGGTAGCTTGTTTGGGGAGGTAAATGGGAAGAGAGAATTGTATAGCCTTTGTATATTATTCTTTGTACCCAAAAATCCTGCATGATGGCTATCCAGCCAAGAAAGAGTAGAGGGTTAAATGATCCCAAATGCCTTCAGAGGGAAGCTGTCAGGCAGTCATTCAGGGGCAGTTGTGTTATCCGTCAAAGAATGGTACACAATATCCTTGTTTTTGTGGACCACCTCGACCTCAAGGTCTGGGTCCACTGAAGGGACTGCCTCTGCCATGGCTGCCCCTTTTAGAAGTAATGTCAAAGGATTGATATTGGGTTTTTCTAAACTACAGGGATTTGGTCCTCTTGGTTGCTTTTGTATGATAGTTGAGGGGTCTTAAACATGACTCCCACAGTAGAAAGCGTCGCCCCATCCAGTTCACACGTCTTCATTTTCTCTTTAAAGCATCATTTCGAAATGCCCATGATGGATCATCCTTTGTTGGGTCTTGCGTTAAATTTTTTTTTACTTTATTTATTGATATTTGATTACTGGGAAAGTACGACTGGGTAGAAGCCCATTTTCAACAGAGGCTGGCGGAGAAAAGCTCCGAATCGCTACAAAACATTTTAAGAACAATGGATTTTACAATCTTCAAAAATAAAAAAAAAAAACATTTTCGGTTTAAATAATTGTAACAACTTAGACCAAATATAAAAACACTGGTTAAAAATCAATACAAGGTATATGACAATCGTTTAATATTTACAGAAAGTTTAGACAGTTTTTAGAGAAAGCAAAAGTAAGTCAGTCTAATACAAACAGGAATTGCAATATGAGGCGAGGGAAAACAGGCTTATGGTATACTTAGAGAGAAAGTCAGGGAAGATAATTAGACAGCAGTAAGGAAGCATAAGGAATGAAAAGATACTTGTTCATATTTAGGGATATAGCTTATTCTGGATTTGAGCAAGAACAGAGTCAGGTTTTAGCTGGGAAGTCTTTCAGAGTGGTTTAAAAAGATGGGAGGGAGGATACAGATCTGATGGATACAGTTAAGGAGTTCCAGGCCTTAGCAATCTTACACAAGTACAGACAATGCCCAGCAAACTTGCTAGGCTTGTAAGCAGACAGGTGTTTTTGGTCACTGGATCGCAATGACCGACTGGGAACATAGTTGTGTAGAATGTTTTTTAGTGCTGGACAGACAGATGGATGCTGGATAATTCTACAAGTGGTAAGAAGTTGTGTATATATGTTAGCTGATGTGGCAGTTCTAACCAATTTATGCTTTTCAGTGCTATACAGTGGTGGGTTCTGAAAGGGATATATACTGCAAATTTAGCAACTTTATATAGCATTGTTAACGTTTTAGTTTTTGTGAAACCTGGAGGTTAGTAAGGATGGAAGCACTATAAAGGAGGAGTGGGGAGGAGATGAGCAGTGGCAATTGTAGCTGAGTCAGTGAAAGTTTTTGGCTCTATAAAGCATCCCTAGTTTTTGATGGTTTCTTATGCAATTTTGTATATGCAGGTCAAATATAAGATTATCATCCACTATCATCCCTAAAGGTTTGCTATGAGAAGTGACTTCAACGGTTGTATCATCAAGACAGAGGACTTTAAATTTTGTTTTTTTTTTTTCATGAGACATGGATTTGGGGGAAAAAGGAGTGGTTTGATCTTTCCCAGGTTAAACATGAGTTGTGAGTTACAAAGCCATGTTTCAGTGGCTGTTAAAGCTTCCCCAGTAATTTCTTGAGGTGTACCATGTTGTCAGATGTGCAAAGAAAGGTGGAATTATCTGTGTATTGTATTAGAGTGAAATAAAACACAACAGCCACCAGCGATTGAACCAAATTACTAAGTAGCAACCATATGGTACCTCGGCATTTCAGCTTCAAGGATACAAGATTAAATGCATTAAAACAATTTATACCAGGTGAACCCCACCATTAATTAAACCACATTACATTTTTAAAGTGCACTCATTCATTAATACAAATCCATTAACTTAATTAACTTCTACCTATACTTACACACACACACACACACACACACACACACACACATATAGGTTTCATAGGTTCATACTAGGCTATCTGCCCTAGGGCATTTATAAGCCTAGCCAGAGTGTGTTTGGCTTTCGCCACCCATTTTAAATTAATTTTGCTATGCTCTTTTTCGAGGTTAGTATACTGTGCCTCTGTCTAACAGTGACACAGAAGTGATACCCGGGGTAAACCTACGATCTCCCATCCACTCATCAAGATTCCTCTTGAAGAGAGTCAATGAGGGACTCTGCCTAACATGGACTGGGATTTTATTCCAGAGTGAAGGGAGCCTCTTGGTTATGAATCTGTCCCTCCAGCATGTCCTATTTATTTCAGTGCTGAGGTTCAAGTCTCTCGAGCACGTAGCTCGATGGGATTTGGATTTTCTGAGGTGCAGCATGTCCATTAATTCCGGGTTGGACATGGCTTTATACGTCAGGCACAGACTGCCTTCTGAGCAGGCGGTATGCCACTGAGTAGAGCTGGAGTTTCTTTAACCGGGAAGCATATGGCATCTGTTTGAGCCCTTTGATCCTCTTGGTGAGGTACTTTTGGGGTCTTTCCAGTTGCTGCAGGTGTCTGGTAAGGTACATCCCAAAAAGGGCATTGTACTCAGTTATGGGCCTGATGAGGGATGAGTAAAGAGGCATGATGACCTCCCCTGATCTGGATGTGAATCCCTTCATGATTAGGTGGGCAATATAAAATGTTTTTCTAACCACTTTGGCCACGTGGTTGTCGAATGAGAGATTGCTATCAACTTGGGTCCCCAGGTCCCTAATTACTTCTTCTGTACTTAATGAATTACCACCTATGTGGTAATTTGTGGGCACTTCGTTTTTGCCAAAGGGGATGACTATACACTTTTTGGTGTTTAGCTTGAGGCCATGGCTCTGGCACCAGTTGTCTGTTTCTATGAGGCCCTTTTGGAGGATGCTTGTGTCGGCTGGAGTGTCGATTATGGCGGCAAGTTTGCAGTCATCTGCAAACTTGGTCAGCCACAGTCCTTCCGTGTTGGCCTGTATCCCCGAGAAATATATACCGAACAAGAGTGGTCCCAGGACTGAGCCTTGTGGTACGCCACTAGTAACTAGTTTGGAGTCTGACATGGCTCCAGCAATTCTAACCATGTGGGTTCTGTCCTTAAGCCAGTCTGCAACCCATCTAGTGACATAGGGGTTTATATTTAAGCTGGAGAGCTTATCTATAATGCCCGAGTGGGGTATTGTATTGAAGGCTTTTGCGAGGTCCAGGTAGGCCGTGTGGACTACCGTCCCCTCGTCAATGGCCTTAGTGACTGTTTCAAAGAAATCAACAAGGTTTAAGAGGCAGGATCTGCCCTTAACAAAGCCAAACTGGGTAGGATCCAGTGTCTGTAGGTCCCCAATATCTTTATTTATGAGGTCTATGATGACCCTTTCCATAGCTTTGCAGACCAAGCTAGTCAGGCTTATGGGGCGATAGTTTCCAGGATCCGTTGAGGCACCACCTTTGTGGAGAGGGACCACTGTTGCTGTGCGTCAATCTTTGGGTACATATTCTGTAGTAAGGCTGAGATTGAACAGTAGTTTTATGTTTGGGTTTAGCTCTTCTTGGAGTTCATGTAGGACCAGCCCGGGACACCGTCTGGTCCCATTAATGCTGTGTTTTTTGCTTTGGAGAGGGCAGCTCTTACCTGAGCATCTGAGATGTCAGGGGGGCAGCACTCTGCTGGGATAGATATTTGCTCTTTTGGTGGGGGGGGGGGGTTTGCGCTGAACCTGTCAGCTAGGATGTTGGCAATGTCTGTGGGTTTGGTGTATTTTTTGTTATTTTGGACTAATTCTGAGCATTTAGGGGAAAAATAAAAAATGTAGAATAAGCTGGTTGCATAAGTGTGCACACCCTTAAACTAATACTTTGTTGAAGCACCTTTTGATTTAATTACAGCATTCAATGTTCTTGGGTACACACTTCCCATCAATTAAAGAGACTCTGACTGACCCCAAATAAAGTTCAGCTGTCCTAGTAGGATTTTCCTGACATTTACTCAGTTGCCTGCTACATCAAAAGCCATGGTTCACAGAGAGCTTAAAAAGCATCAAAGGGATTTCATTATTCAAAGGTCTCAGTCACAGGAGAAGAGTACAAAAAAATTTCCACAGCATTGGATATACCATGGAACACAGTGAAGACAGTCATCAAAAAGTGGAGAAAATATGGGACAACAGTGACATTGCAAAGAACTGGATGCCCCTCCAAAATTGATGAACAGTCAAGATGAAAACTGGTCAGGGCAGCTGCAAAGAGACCTACAGCAACACTGAAAGAGCTGCAAGAATTTCTGGCAAGTACTAGTTGTGTACTACATGTGACAACAACCTGTAGGGTTTGCAAGACAGAAGCCTTTTCTTACACAGAAAATCCAGGCCCAGCTAAAATTTGCAAAACAATACAAGTCTCCCAAAAGCATGTGGGAAAATGTGTTATGGTCTGATGGGACCAAGGTTGAACTTTCTGGCCACAATTCCAAAGGGTACATTTGGCGCAAAAACAACACTTCGCATCACCAAAAGAACACCATCCCCACGGTGAAGCATGCTGGTGGCAGTATCATGCTTTGAGGTTGCTTTTCTTTAGGTAGAACTGGGGCTTTAGTCAAGGTGGAGGGATTATGAACAGTTCCAAATGCCAATCACTTTTGACCCAAAACCCTCAAGCATCTGTTAGAAAGCTGAAGATGAAAATGGATTTCACCTTTCAACACAACAATGATCCCAAGCATACATCCAAATCAACAAAAGAATGGCTTCACCAGAAGAAAATTAAAGTTTTGGAATGACCCAGCCAGAGCCCAGACCTAAATCCAATAGAAAATATGTGGGGTGACCTGAAAAGGGCTGTGCACAAGGGATGCCCTCGCAATCTGACAGATTGCACAGATTATAGTTCACATTAAAGGTGGGAAAAGTTTAGAAATGATTTATTGTGGTCTTATTTTTTTATATCACAATAACCTGGCATTTTAGCAAGGGTGTGTACACTTTTTAATATGCACTGCATATATATATATATATATATATATATATATTTATATATTTTTTTTTTTGAACTTGTCATTTAATTAGATACATTATGGTATAAGCTGCATAAAAAAATTAATATAAATAAACAAAAATATGTCTATTACATGATATTAACAATAGTTGACCTCTAAATTAAGACACGTGGGGTAAAGTTTTCCACAATTTATTAGCTCAAATCATCCCCCCTGTACGAGCTAGGTGATGCTAGTATACTAAAAAAAAAAAAAAAATCAATCACTATTCTCCCCATGCTCATTATTAAAATGTTCATCTATAGGACTCCTTAAATTCCTGTTACAAATATCAACCAATGTTCCAAAATTCGAACTTCCCTTTTAGTTTGACCTATATACCACTTGACCTCACTGCATCCACACCCCACAATATATATTAAGCCACGTGAATTGCACGTAAACCTTCCTTTAGAAACAAATTTTTGCCCATTAATATTACTTCCAGAAATGTTCCTCATTTTACTACATGCCTTGCATCGGCCACAAGATCCTACCATATTCTGAGGTACATTATATAATGGTGTATTCAACAATTCTTTTAAATTCAAGTACCTTTTGTATGAAAACCTTAGAATCCCAGGGAAGAATTCCCCCACCGTATCATCCAGACAAACAATATGCCAAGATTCCATAATTATTGTCTTAATCTCAGAAAATGGGGAAAATCTAGACACAAAATATAAATCGTTGCCAGAATATGAAGTCTTAAGATTTCTCATGCCCCATGTTTTTTTTTTCTTATAAATCCCATGTGTAACTTCATCCCTTCCAAATGCGCATCTCAAAGCTCTGTCCAAAATTCCTTCTGTATAACCACTCAATCCACCTTTTCTTAATATCTAATAAAAATTCTATCCTAAATTCCATCTCTGAAGTATTGCATGTAATACGTTTCAATTCCCCTAAGGGTA
Source organism: Protopterus annectens (assembly GCF_019279795.1). Lineage (NCBI taxonomy): Eukaryota > Metazoa > Chordata > Ceratodontiformes > Protopteridae > Protopterus > Protopterus annectens. Next base: position 466,713,388 of record NC_056733.1, read on the forward strand.
CTGAATCTGTAAGATTGGGGGGATGCATGCTCTTAACATGCAAGAAATTATTCACTGGAGTGGGTTCCCTAAAAGATCTATATTGAACATTAAATGAACTGTCAATATAAAATTTTACATCCAGAAATTGCAAAGTGGAATTTCCCACTGTCATAGAACATTTAAGCCATGAACATTCCTATTCAAATCTGCTATAAAATTACTAAACTCTGAAGGGTGACCTCTACAAATGAAAAACAAATAATCAATAAATCTTTTATACAATACCACATGCTCCCTATAAAATTCCATACCATAAATTAATTTCTTCTAAAAAAAACCCCATACAAATTACTGTATACGTTGGTACATAGGGAGCACCTATGGCAGTACCTTTACTTTGAAGGAAGACTCTATTGTTAAACTTTAAAATAACTGAGTTAAACAAAATTCAAGCAACCTTACTACAAAGGCAGTACAGGGCCCTTCCCCCACAACATCCCAAACAGCCTCAACACCCCATCTTGTTTGTATATTGGTATACAAAGAGTTCACATCTACTACAACCCAATAAAAATGTTCCTGCCATTTCACTGTTCTAACAATGTCACACAGCCAATGCGTATTCTTGATATGAGCTGGAACTCTCTCCAAAAATCCTTTAAATAAAGAATCTAAAAAGACCCCCACATTATACAAAAAATAATTACTCCCAGAGACTATAGGTCTGCCAGGTGAGTTAATTAGGTCTTTATGTAACTTGGAATAGCATAAAAGATTGGGGCACAGGGTTTTTTCGCTATAAATAATTTTTTTAACATCTTCACTAGACAAAAAAAAAAAAAAAACTCTTTCACCTCTCCAATATTTCAAGACGTCCACCATTAAACTGACTAACTGGATTTTCAGTTAAGGTAACAATTTTCTTCAACCAGTAATAGTTCATGTACCATCTTGATATTGGACCTTTGACATAATGACCCAATTGCCTCCCTTATTGGCCTGGTTGAAAACATACTTTTTCAAAACAGCTCAACTTAATTCTTCCCATTCAGATTTTTTCTAAATTTAAATGTTTACATGACTTCAGAAATTTTACATTCAAATTACACTTTTTTGCACAGCAACTGTTCAAACATACAGGTAAAAATGGCATGACAAACTTTGTGTACCCAGTATTAAAACCAGTGACATTCACATTTTTCCTATTTAGTTCATCACTAAAAAGTGAACCACATTCATATATAGACAGATTTAACATTTCATCATCTTCATCATCATTTCTATGTTTATCAGAAACATTTGCATATATGTCAGAAGCATCAGCAGAGGCTCTTTTTTGATTAAAGTATACTATACAATGCAACTTCCTACAAAATTGTTTTACTTCCAAAAGAACCTCCACTAGTGCTGGAATCTTAGTTGGGACAAATTTCATACCCCAACTTAAACTCTCACCCGCTTCCTTTTTTTTTCCATAATAAATTTTTATTGAAATATATTTTCCAAAAACATTACAAAAATACAATAAACATCACACACATAATACACTATAACTACTACAAACCATTTATACAATATCTACATGAAATGCTTCCTATATTTAATATATTCCTAAAATCAGTATCATGCTAATATAATATTGAAGACCTTTTCCCATATTTTCGGGTTATTAATATTTTTGTTAGTTTGTTTCAGAAGTAATTTATGTGCTAGTATATGCTTTATAGCCACAAGCTTAAAATTATTCCATGATGTCTTATGTGGTTCTAGCCAATTTGTGGTTATATAGAGTTTCATCAGCAAAAAATATTCATACAAATAATAGTTTGCCATCTGGAAAGCTCTCTTGGAGGAATGTGTAGAATCATAAATTCCCATGACAGTGTAGAACTTTGATAACCCATCTTTTGCAGTTGTACTTTAAGAGAGTTCCAAAGTTTATATACATCTGTTACAACTCCAGAACATATGAAGAAGATCCGCTGTTTGATCTGCACAGTATGGACAAATTGGAGAATTCCTAGGGTTAAATTTATGTAATCTAAGATGTGTGTAATATGCATTGTTCCAAATCATCAATTATAGTACATCAGTTTTGAAAAGAAACTGATTTCCTAGTTATATCAATTGCTTTTAATATCTGATTGTCTGTTACTGTTACTTTTTTACCCAATACTCTGAAAGCAAAATTTTGTCCTGAAATTTCAAATCCTTAATTAATTTATATGCAGTTGCTATAAATTTAGTGTCTTGTTGGATAGCTTGCCACAATTCAGAGCACTTATCCACAAATCCGCTGCAGGTTTAAAGTTCCTAAAGTAGCTCAAGGCAAGTTCTTTAACTTGTCTCATTATAACAATGTAACTTCTAGGTAGATTCATTTCCTGTCTAATTTGTAAAGCCGATAAGTCAAGTTTATTAAAACATCAAATAGAGTCAGATTAAGTATTAATGGAAATTTGCTGAGATCGATCAGCTGATTATTTAGTTTAAAATTAGGATTCCTGTGGAAAGGTTGAAGAACCATCATATATTGCAATAAATCTACGGACTGAAATAAAGTTTGCAAAGATGAGACACAGGTTATTATGTGGTCCATGACCCCATATTTTATCAGACTAATTTTGTCCATAAAGGGCAATGCTTTAGGATTTATTTTCCTATCCAAAATATGCTTATGATTCAAGACCACCCAAGTTGGTATCCATGTTGTATTCGTTACATCATAATTAGCAATTCTTAAAATTTTATTAGCGTTTACAATCAAATAATATGCTTCAAAGTTTGGTAGCTCAAGTCCCCTCTTGTTTTAGGGGTCATTAATTTCTCATAAGATATTCTAGTTCTTTTTGGGTTCCAGATAAATTTAGCTAGATCTTTATGCATTTGTTTAAAAACTGTTTTTGAAATTGATAATTGGGCAGACCTAAATATGTATAACATTGGTAGTATATTCATTTTCACTATTGATACTTTTGCTAATACCGGTAGTTTTAAATTCTTCCATCTGTCACAATCAGCTATTATGTGTTCCCATACTGTTAACATTATTGTTATAAAAGTCCTTATTATCCATTAGAAGTTGATACCCAAATATTTAATATTTTTTTACATGTTAACTTCCCCATCAGGGCCATTAGTGAAAAGGCTTTGGGGTTCTTAATGGGAAGATATTCGCTTTCTGTAAGTTAATTTTATAATTAGAAACTAGTGAAAATTGTTTATGAGCTTTAATATCTTTTCACTGTCTGAAATTGGGGTTGTACAATAAATAATAAGATCATCGGCGAATGCTGACATTAATATTTTATTCCTATAAATTATTGGTGCATTATGATACAAATTTTGCTTGATATATAAAAATAGGGGTTCTAGATATAGGTTAAACAATAAGGGGGACATGGGACAACCCTGACGAGTACCATTTTTAATCTGTATTCTGTTAGAATAAGTCCTATTGATGTATAGCGTAGTGTATGGATTACAATATAATATTTGTAGCATCTGATAAACTCTCACCCGCTTCTGATAAAATGAAATCTGATAAATTAACAATTTTCAAGTCATCATTTTTACTTACTGGCATTTCAGAGTCCTATATGCACAAAATGTCTCTCATAACTGAGGGATGAGACAGTATCCATGTATTTAAACCACAACAGTCCACACAATTTAAAGATTCTACTCCACAATCATTTAAATCTTTTTGAATTTGGAATGACCTTTCCACCCTTTTGTTTGGTTCCCTTGAGAAAAAAACAGCCTTCTCTTTGCTCGAGGACTGGCTAGAGGAGTCGGACATCTCTTCAAATTTGACATCTTCAAATGAAATGCTCTTCTTGGACAGCGTTTCTACAGAAGAAACAGACAAATCCCTCTTACTGGAAGTGGTGTCTGAATTCCTCAAATTGGGTTTAGACCACCCCCGGTGTGCGGTACGTTGCCTGGAATATACCACTCCACTACAAAATTCACCAATGTCCCTAATAAGTTTTTTCTTCTTGTGGGAAATTATTTCCACTTCAGCCTTCTCAAGTTTGTCTTTTACATCACCCATTTTATTAGAAAATACATAACCTTCAGTCTCATTGGCAAGTTTACATTGTAATTCAATAATCCGATGCTGTAACTTTTCACTGGTCAGCACATTTCTTTTGATCAGAATGTGGATCCGACAAAGTACAACTTAATGAAGCCTTGCTCCATTCATCAAACAGATACTGTTCATTTTCTAAAAATTCCCATGCTGGCAACTTATCTATTCTCAAACCTGTAGGGGTGATACCCAAAATCCAAATATTTTTCAAGTAATTTGGTGTCAAAAAACATGTTTACTTCCTTAGACACAAGTCTCTCCAACTGTTCAAACTGTACATTCAGGCCAGTCTTGTTAGTCAAAACTGGTCTCGACCAGCCAACTTCGCTTCCCTTTCTTTGATGAATTCAGAAAACAACAACTTATCCTATGATGCTGGGGTTCTAAATATCTCTGGAATCAAAAGCAAGATTATCATCCACTATCACGTCTAAACATTAGCTATGAGAAGTGACTTCAATGGTTGTATTATCAAGACAGAGGACTTTAAATTTTGTTTTTTCATGAGACAGAGATTTGGGGATAAAAGTAGTAGTTTGGTCTTTTCTAGGTTGAACATGAGTTGTGAGTTACAAAGCCATGATTCAGTGGCTGTTAAAGCTTCCCCAGTAATTTTTTGGAGGTGTACCATGTTGTCAGATGTGCAAAGGAGACTAGAATTATCTATGTATTGTATTAGAGTGGCCTGTTGTGTGGAAGTACAGAGGGCGTTTGTGGAAATGTTAAAAGAGGAGGGGACCAAGGATAGAGCCTTGTTGTACACCGGTGGTGACTTGGAGGTAAGGAGAGAGAGTAGAATGCCATTTTACTGACTGATACTTATTGGATAGGTAGCATTTGAACCACAGAAGGGAGGGCTGACCGAGGTCTAGTGAGGACATGTGAAGTAGAAGTTTGATGATACAGTGTCAAAGGCTTTAGACCAGTCAAGACATAAGGAAGAGACTAGTTTGTATTATCTCTAGCTCTGACAGTATCCATATAGGTTAGGGCAGTGCTAGTACTACAGGAAGGATGGAAGCCATGTTGTGTACGGGATAAGAGCTCTACCTGCAGGAGACAGTCTAGCAATTGTTTTTAAATACATTTTTCAAGTATTTTGGCAAGGGGAGATAAGAATGCCACAAGTCCAAAGTTATTGTCTGTTATTTCCTTCTTTGTGCAGAGGAATAATGAGCAACTTTTCCCACAGAGAGGGAACATGGGATTCCTGGACTGGCCTATTTGTATGGACTGAGACAGGACAGGCAGTGCTACTGGCTATTCTTGGGTACTTGCCTGGAAGGTCATCAGCTGAAAGAGCAAAGTTTACATTTAAGAGCAGTTTTATATAGGATGTGGGCACAGGTTTGAAGGTGAAAGTGGATGTGGTAATATGTGGCTGCTGGGATTAGATGTTGCGGAATTTTTAGTTAGAGATGATATACTATTTATAAATTAAGAGTTGAACAATATTACAGTTTCAAGTGGTGAGTTATCAGAAAAGGGGTTTGGATTACATTTTTGTCCAAGATGCAAGATTTCTTTAATGGATGTCCAAATATTTTTATGGTTGTGTTTAGTATTATTCTGAAAGTTATTATAGTATAGTTTTTGTCTTCATTTATTTGCACTTCAGTATGACTGCGAAGCATTATGAAGTATTCAAGATATTGAGATGTTTTACATTTTTGCCATTCTTTCCATGCTTTATCTCTATCCTGAATTTGCATTCTACTCCTTTTGGATAGCCACATTGCATTATTTGTTTTCATTCATTTCTTTCTATGAGGTACAAGGCTAAGGCTGATATTTAGAAAAGTTGTACTGAATTCAATTGTCTAAGGGGAGGATTTTTAAGAAGTTCCAGTTAATAAGAGTAATGAACATTTCTGGATTAAACTTAGAAAGGTTACGTGTTATTTTATAAACAAGCTGCAACTGAATTTGTGAGATGTCTAGTTGTAAAGAATGGGAGATGATCAGAGAGAGTCTGACATTGTACCTGTGATAGAGTATTTGCTAGCGTCTGATACTGGAATCCAGTCTAACAGAGAATTTGATGTCTTACTATAATGTGTGGAGTAATTAATTAGTTGCATGAAACCATGCAAGTTCATGCTAGATTGCAGTACAGTCTTAGAGATAGAAAAGGCATTCTAGTTCAGTCTTTTAATGTAGAGATGCGAGACAGAGACAGAAGGTTAAGGAGAAAAAGATTGTTTGTGCTTTGAAGTTAACAACTGGGTAAATTTCATGTTTTTCTAAATATCTTATAAACCAAGTAGCACAGAACTGCTCAGCCTCATATGACAGCCCTCAGCGGGACAAACAAAATGCTGCAAACAGTATGTGTGTAACTTCAGAGGCTGCTGATATATTCTAAGTTCTTTACAAAATATTACAAATTAAACAGTTCCTGTGTTTACTGTGACTTATAAAATCAGTTTAAGACTTAGAACCTAAAGAAAAACACCACTATAAAACAGTTTGTATTTAAAAGTCACCAGTTACAGTTCTTTAGTAACCCATATGGTTCCAAAGATATGAACATTTGTTTGAAACGTGCGGACATAATTTGATTCTATCAAAAAGTTTAGGTTCCCACCACTGGATGTTATAGAGCAAACCTGCAGAGCTCCATTGCAGGGAATGAGTTAAGCCTTTTCAAAAACTTTTCTCCTTGCCTTCTCCATTTCAAGAAAGGCTAGACACGCACAAACACAGTAGAAAATTTAGAAGCAGAAGTGGAGATGTGAAATACAGTATAGTTGTGCATGTTGTACTTATCATAACAGTAGATGTTCAAAGTCCTCACTGCTGCAGTAGCTTTTTGATTTGCATCCTGCCCAGGATACAAATGTCCAACTTCCCAAATCTCTATCTCTCCGATACCTTCCCTCTGACTGCTGATTGGGCAACTCACTGAACCCCTGATTCTGGTAACTATGTATGTCTCCCAAAAAAGGCAGCCCCTTTTTCTGTACATCTTTGATGCCAAATTCTGAAGAATGAAAGACAGTGGACATAGTAATATATTTCAGCTTGTTGGCCTCAGGCACATAAAATGCCTCACAACAAACCATATAAATGACAATTTAACAGTAACAATGTAAATGCAACCAACACACAAAGATGAGTACTTTATGTATGTGCTCCTGATGTTTGACTGTGATGAAAGTGAATGAAAAAAGCATTACAAATTTATTTCAATCCTGTTGCATTCAGGCACACGAACACTACTCACATCAAGCTAAAAATTATCATGTTAACTACCAGTTGTTTTCACACACACCCCGAACCCCCAAAAGACAGTCACTTTTGATGGCCACCTCCAATATGTGATTCTAAAGAAAGTAAATGAAATAAAGGTTACAGTAACGTATTTCAAACTGCTTTAAACATTTAGCCCATTCAGAGCTGTTCCAGTTACAGCAATAAATGAAACAAAGTAAAAAGACCACTACTATGAGCAGTGTGTAATGTTACCACTACCCACAGATATGTCTGTTGCCCTATCACTAGTTGTGAAAATAAATTTGCCTGCAAGATGAAAAAAAAAAGTCCCTGAAATTTGAAGTGCCAATTCCTGCTGACACTTCTACTCAAACAATGAGCTATCATTAGTTACACACTGAGACTGGCTACTTAGAATAAATGAAGTGCTTACCTCACACAGTAAAGGAACATGGGAGTGTCAGAAGCCATGCTAATGAACTGTGCAATGTTCATCTCTGCATTCTAGTTCCCATTTATTTTAATGGAAAAATGTATGGGAATTTTGTAATACTAATAATGTACTAAGGAAATGATGCCCATTCAAGTGGCCTAATTGCATGACTATTTTTCTTATTTCAAAGCTGTATTCATACAGACTTAACAATAAAAATATACATACAAATTACTTTTTGTCACCCATTGCTCTGCTCATTGCCAGCAATGGGAAGAAATAAACAGTCAGTTGTAATTAAGTGGTCAAATTGTTATGCATACTTTCTCATCACCAATGTAGGAGCAAACTCATAAATCTATGTAATTTTATTCAAAAGATCTTTTTTTCACTGTGCCACTGTTGAAAATGGGCTATGCAGAATCACACTTTGCCAGCAGCATACCTCTCAACAGTACCAAATTCCTGGGTATTTCCAGTTTTGAGGGCCAAAATAATGGAGTGCCATGAATTTCCGAATGGCCCTTTTAAATCCCAATTTCATTATTTACAGCTGCAGCCTGTGCATGCATGTTACACAATGAGAAACCTACATGAATGCCTCATAATTAGTGGAAGATTACCAGATAAGTTGCCTGTTACTGCTGGTTGTTTCTTTGCACACAGGAGCAGTCTCAAAGCCGTATTTTTATTTATCTATTTTTTTTTTAACACCAGACTGCAGCAAGGGTCCATCCCATCTATCTGTAGCTGAAACAGCACAGACTGCTCACAGCACAAAAACAATCAATTTACCTCTTTATTGTATTTTTTTTCTTGTTTGCTAGTTGCTATGGCGATCGT
>NC_056733.1:466726957-466739457 GCF_019279795.1 Protopterus annectens
AAAATAATGTCCATGGTCCCAAAGGGAACATGAGACAGCAGGCAATATAGCAGGCATCAGCAGTTGGCTGGCCAGAAGGCATGTCAGTGGCAGTAAAAATGCAATGCACAATGGGCAGTGCCTTTATAATTGGAGTGTGTGGACCACTACCCCCTTCACAGTGTGTAGGGAACATTACCTAAAACACATACTGGAGCATAAATGTGACTACAGTAGCCTGCAGGATTTCCTCCATGCTGTAGCACACTTCTACATGTTGTAGTTACATAAGTATGTACTGTACACTGAGCAGAACACTCATTACTTCTTCTGCAACTATGCATTTGGTTATTAATGCTGTGAGCATGGCAGTGTGTGCTTCTCTTTGTCCACAGGGAATTTGCAAACAGCCATATTTCTCTGCAGCTGAATGTCACTTCAGCCATGTGTCCCCAAGTCAAATGTACCACAGGGAAATGTCTCGCTGCCAAGGTGGCTGAACCCTTGGTGAACACTCTGGGGGCTGTAGTGAGGCCAAAGGGCAGAGCTCTGTACTAGTAATGACTGGCTCCCAGCCAGAAGCGTAGATACCTCTTGGATCGCCTGTCCATCTTGATATGGTAGTGCGCATCCTGGAGGACGATGGAGCACATCCAGTTGTCCTTTCCCAGAAAAGGGAGTATGTACTGCAGTTTCACCATCCAGAACTTCGTTTTCTTGACAAACTTGCTCAGTCTGCTGAGATTCAAAATGAGCCTCCAGTGCCCTGTTTTCTTTGGAACTAAAAAGAACCTTGAGTAAGTTCCGGATCTGGTTTGGTCTGTGGGGACTTTTTGGATGACTCATTTTTCTAGCAACCTTTGAATTTCTAGGTTTGCTTGATCCCGTAGATGGGGTCAAACATCTGGGATTGACATTTGCTTTCTGGGGAGGGGTGACTGGGAGAATGGAATGGCGTATCCCCTGGATATTATCGAATGTACCCATGTGTCATTTGTGATACTTTACCAGGGTACAGTGACAATCTGCCCCCAACTGCCTCCAGAGGTGGACAGGCGGGTCTCCTTTTAGGAGCACTGGAAGGGCCTACCAGAGAATGTATCTCTGTCACCCTGGTTCTGTGGACCCCCTCTGCCACAAGGGCAACATCTCCCATTATTTTTTCCCCCTCTGCCCCTATGGGAAAAATCACCACGTGCATCAGACGAAACTCCCTGGGATTTCCAGAACATTTTCCCACCTTTCTGACCTTTGGGATAAGGTCTAGTAGGCATGGAGAAATGTACTCCAATGGCAGAGAGAGTTTTGCCTTCTTGCTTGCACCTGGTAAGAGTCTCTTCTACCTTGGGCCCAAACAATGACGAGCCATCAAATAGGGAACTGGTAAAGGAGGACTTGAAGGGCTCCGCAAACTCGCAAAGGTGCATCCAGGAATGTCTCCATAAGGGAATTCCTGTGCCTGCTGCCCTACTCACTTCATTGGCCACGTAACAGATCAGCCGCATGGAAGAGTTGACTACAGAATTTAAGGTTGCGAGCTGGGAAGCAGCCTCGTCTGAAGCTCCTGCAGTTGTAGGATTCTGGAGAGTAATCTCTCAGCTCTTTGAAGCGATCCCTCTGTAGGCGAGTAAAATGGGACAAATAATTCAGTGACCTAAGGGTAAAGGCCGTTGAGGAAAAGCTACGCTTCCAGTATCTGTCCATCGTACGGGATTCCTTGTTTGGAGGATAGACAGAAGTTTTTGCTAATTCCTTCTTAGTGGCTGCTGCAACCACCATAGCATCAACTGGAACACCCTTAGTCAGGAAGAGTTTGTCCTCTGGTGCTGTGATAAACTTATTGGGCCTTCTCAGAACTGGATCCACAGATTCTGGAAAGCTCCACGCCTTTTGACTGACCACCCCAAGTAGCTCATCGAAAGAGGGAGACACCCAAGAAGTGGAGGGTTGGCAGCCAAATGCCTCCAGGTAAACAGACTCATCTTCAGAAGGGGAAAGGGATTTCCAGCCACCCCTCTGCTTGAGGATTTCCAAAATGTCTGAAAGAGAGACATCCTCAGAGGGGGAACGTGGGGACCCTTCTGAGTCCTTCAAGTCCGTGTCTGATGTGATAGACTCAGGGGAGTCTAAATGCTTCCTCTTACAAGACCTCTTCTGAGAAACCTCATCAGAGGGGTACTCTGGAGAGGTTTTGGAAGGGGGTTCCCCGATGGGGCTTCCTGGGGCATTGGTTCTCTACGCTTTGGATGGAGGAATGGTGAGAAGGTAGACACTGGCCCTGAAGGGGACAGAGTAGCTGAACTAGAGGGTGGAGTTGTCTGAGAGGACAGCACACTCATCACCTCAAATGCACCACGATCCTAGCCTGACAGAGTCCCCAGCTCCGAAGAGTTGAGAAATCTCTCCCGCACCAATGGCAAGGTAGGAGCTGAACTCACCTGCGCTGAAGCTCCAAGAGGGACAGTAGTATCCGACAAGGGTCCGATGGCGCCACCCCCCTCAGAGCTGACGAGGGAGTGTCGGCCCCCAGATCTCTCGATAGAAGGTGGTATCGACGAGATCGAAGCGGATGTTGCGACAGAGAGACTGGTGGTTTTTGGAACAGACGGTTCCACTGCAATGACTTCCATGCACTCCGGCTCCTAACTCAGGTGAGCTGAAGGAGGAGGAATCGACAAGTGGGTTGGGTAGTCGGCTCCACGTCCATATGGGCTGGGTTTGATAAAATTTTTGCCAATGCCGGTGTCCTAAGTAACCCCTTCACCATCCAATCCACATCATCCGAAGACTCCTGGATGATCGAGAGGAATGGGTGGACGAATGACGGCTACTTGCCAAAGACTTAAGTGGAGACTGAGGTACGGAACACACTGGTTTCCAAGGTGGGAGACCAGTGTCTTTTTTAGCTCCTAGGCAGTTCTGAAGACACTGAAGGAACCGATGGAGACTGTTGTCTTGTCGGACCAGACCTTGGATCCAACATTACTTGTTTGTTTCCCTTGACCCTTCGACGGTTCTGAGGTTGGAGCCGATGAAGAAACTTTTTTTTAGAGGGCTTATCAGCTTTACCTGCCTGATTCCCTTCCACAGATACCTTGAAAAGACCTTTAAGCAATTGCCTCAAGATCAACTTATTTCTCCGCTCCTGCAGGACCCAAGTAGCTCATCGAAAGAGGGAGACACCCAAGAGGTGGAGGGTTGGCAGCCAAATGCCTCCAGGTAAACAGCAAGAGTCCTGCAGGTGAACGGCTCCCAGGCAGTAAATGCAACTGGTGTGACCATAGGTCAACATCATCTTTTGCGTGCAGGAATCATACTTCTTGAATCCAGAAGGCTTGGATTCTTTAGACAACTCTTTAGACATTTTCACAACAAGAATAAACACAACAGCCAATACAAAAAACACTATCTAAGACAGAAAAGCAATTTTTTTTCTTTTTTTTTTTAAGGGGGAGGGCAGAGGAGAGCCTCTAAGTTAAATGACAGCTCCTCTGACTGAGTGAACTCTTCTGAGAAAAGGGGGGAAAAGGAAGAGGGGGAACAAGCCCTCTAACTCAAATGGGCTGAAATAAAGAAGGGGACTAATGACAAAGGGGAATAGTAGGCCTAAGAGGAAAAACGATGGCCTCAACAAGTAACAGCAACACTAGGCGATAAAAGATAAGACACAGACACTCAGAATACCCAAACTACAAATAATAAAGAAGAAAATATTAATTATCTTTCTCAAAAAAGGGAGAGATTACAAGAAAAAATACAACTTAGCCTAAGCTAGTCGCAAAGCAATCCCGAAGCTTCAAGCGGCAAACGAGATCTGGGTAACTCTTGCTAGACATGTTGGGATAGGATCTAGCCTCGTGTCAGTGGAAGCTCTCGAGCTTTAGAATGCCGCTGATCCGGATCAGAGTATTGGCTCCGAACCCAACCAACAAGAATGAAGGTGAGATAGGGACAACATAACATCAATAGTTAAAAACAGTAATGTTAAATACATTTGGGTTTTATTTTATCCTGTCTTAAGTAGTATATCAGGAGGACTTACTGTAACACCTTTCAACCCCTTACAGCAAGAAATCTGGACAAAGCCATAAATAATGTGGGGGACGACGACAAAGGCCTAGAAATAGGGACAGTTTTTAAATATTGCTCTTACAAGCTTAGAAAGTTGTTAGAACAACAGGTTTTGAATTAGCATAAATATTCTGAAGGATATGTAGCCTGGTGCAGCTGCCATTATATTCTAACGTGAGTCCTCAGACTTTTCCAACGATTTGCTAGAAAACCACAATTATATGAGAAACAGACCAAAAATATGAGGCACAAAGCTGGTTATTCTGCAGAAACCTTCCCTAACAATAACCTCTCCCCTCAATCCAGCCTTTCGTCACCACCACCTATAACATCCTCCGCCCCCAACCCTCCGCCTATATTCAACCTTAAACCCATCTCTACATCCTATATAAAAAAATGACTCTCCAAATTAAAACTTTGCTCCAATGCCCCTGACAATATCCCATCCTCCTTCCTAAAGATAGCCGCAGATGGTATTGCTTTTCCCATTAGCATCCTGATCATTAGATCCATGCTAGAATCTTATGTTCCCAAACTATGGTGCACTGCCTTCATTCTACCTCTCCATAAAGGAGGCAAAAACAATAAGATCTCAAACTTCCGCCCCATAGCCATCCTCTCCCCAATTTCCAAACTACTAGAAAAATGCATTCACATTCAGCTCATGCCATTCTTAGCCAATAACCAACTAATCACTCCAACCCAACACGGCTTCCGTCCAGGCCATAGTACAACCAATGCACTTCTTTCCTTCCTAGAGACAATAAATCTTGCCCGTGACTCTGGAAAAATAGTTTCTACTATTCTTCTAGTCTGTCTAAGCATTCAATACCATCTCCCACACCCATCTCCTAAACCATCTCTCTGACTTTAATCTCTCCCAGAATACCTTATCCTATAGTTCTCTAGCTACCTCTCCAATAAATCTCAAGCTGTAAAATGAAGGACAGGTACCTCAACCTTCCTTCCCACACCTACTGGGGTTCCCCAGGGATCCATACTCAGTCAAATGCTGTTTAACAACTTCCACAAAGCCATACCCAATATCAAAATTGTACAATATGCAGACGATTCCACATTAATCTGGAGTACCACCAACCTCCCAGAATTTCAGACAATGACCCAAGCTGCTTTCTCCACCACTGAAAATTGAATGCTTCAGACTCACCTCTCACTAAATGCCAATAAATCCAAAATACTATTATTCTCTCCCTCAAAAGCTTCCCCTCTTGATAAAAACTCATTCCAAATCATTAGCCAAAACAACTCCACTATAGAGGTTGTTCCCTTTGCCAAACTACTTGGGGTCACTATTGATGAACACCAGAAATTTGACACTCACATCCAGCAAAACATTAAGAAAACCCATATAAAAAGTACAGTTTTGTACCTACCATAAATGTAGATGTTCGAGGATCCACATTGCTGCAGTCCTAACTATTGGGGTAGTCCGCTGTCCAGTCGGCCCGAATACCAGAGATGGTCAGGGCGATTAGACTGACAGTACGCCAGGGTACTAATGCGCATGACCGACGCCATATCCTCAGTCTTTCTTGCCCCAGATGTCAGAAGACCCTAAAAGACAAGGCCCAATATACCTGCACCAAAAATACAATATATACAAAAATATATACAAAAATATCAGCATATAACCTCACCTACACAAACCCCCCTAAACACAGAGGGAAGGAGGGAGGCAGCAATGTGGATCCTCGAATCTACATTTTTATGGGGTACAAAAAACTATACTATGTTTCATTTCCCACATGCTGCAGTCCTAACTACTGGGTAGAACAAGGAAGGTGAGGTAAGGGAGGCTGGCAAATCATAAAGAAGCAGGAGCTGACAACATGCCTTGCAAAATAGCTGTGGCAAAACCAGCCCTAGACTTAGAGTAGAGAGGAAGGTGATAATGCTTAGAGAAAGTATGCACTGAACTCCAAGTAGCTGCCTCCAAAATATCCTTGGTTGCCACCCCTTAGAAATGCAGTTGAAGTGCAGCCCTAGTTAGGTGAGGGGAGGCTAATCCCAGCTGGAATCCATGATGGATGATTAGGATAACAAATGCAAATGCACCCAATCCACCTAGAAATAGTTTGTTTTGACACAGGCTTGCCCTGAGACTCAAAGCAAAGAAAGAAACAACTAACTGCTGCTGACAAAATCCTTAGTCCTGCTTAAATAATGTACATCTAAAGTGTGCAAAATCTTTTCCCTTTATTTTGGGGTCTGCATAAAAGTAGGGCAAATGAATAGTTTTTTTTAAAAGCCACAGCACTAACCACCTAGGCATAAAAGGAAGGATTAGTTGATACCCTATCCGAAAATCAAAAGGGCTCTACCCATATGTGGCCTGGGTAACTCAGACTTCTTGCAGAAGTAAGAAGCATGAAAAAACAGAAAAGCAGTTCTCTATGAGAGTTCAATTTCCCAGTTCAGCAGTAGTCGCTCAGTATGTGTGTTGTAGACAAAGTTCTTTCCAACACAAAATTGAGATCCTGTTAGAGTAGAGGAGCTTACGGGGGTCTTATTTCTTTGCCCTCTATGAAACCAAAGGACAACAAAGGATGCTAAAACAATGGTGGGTCACAATCATAGTGAGCTGGATGGAACAGCATGAATCTTAATGGAAGAGAAGACAAACCTCTGTCCAATAACTCAGTAAGATATTGAAAGAGGGTCAGAAATCTCCAAATTCTTTGCTGTACTCCAAAATAAAACCTCTTCCATTTCTTTGTACTAGCTAGCTTCCATAATCACATTTAAAACTTGTTGAGGAAGTTGAGACCTGCTGTGTTTCAACACAGAATAGCCAGGCCAGAAATTAGATGGAGAGTGAAGCTTGACATTGAGCAGATGACCGCTGAGATAACAGATGTGGAATCAAAGGTAAAGGCCATGGAGGCTTCCTTACCAGACTCCTTAGTAGTGGGTACCAGTGTTGCCGAGGCCAATCTGGAGCTATTAAAATCATCCTTGGCTTGTCTGTCTGAACCTTTAAGAGCAACTTTGGAGAAGAGGCAGAGGTGGAAAGAAATACACATGAAGATTTTTCCAACTGAAAGAAAGAGCATCCACTTTCAAAAGTGTGGTTGAACATGAAACCTTTGCAAAAAACTGCAGGTGGTGGTGGGGTGGTGAGCTGCACAGATCTCTCTGCTCTAGGAGTTCCCCCCGTCAATTTCTTCTGAAATACACAGATCCAGTTTCACCGTGGGGTGGGGGATCCATGATTTGTCTGCTTATCATATCTGCTAAGGTGTTCTGTGCAGAAACCTTGCCTGAAGAGTTAGTTGTAAGCTGAGCGCAGTTCTCTATAAAATCATTGCTTTGCCTGCATAGAGAGATAAGAATGTGTTCCCCCTTGTTTGTGATGTACCATGACAGTTGTGTTGTCTGTTAGAATCAACACCTGCCCTGAAGAAGTAACCTTAGTTGAAAGCCATTAATGCAACTGAACTGCTAACATCTCCTCTATGTTGATATGATATGTAGATGCTGTAGTCTGGCAGCTTGTCTTGTCTTGTATCCACTTAGATGAGCTCCCAGCTCCCAAAGCAATGTCTCGGCATCATCTCGTTAAATCTGGACTCGCTCGCCAGGGAGTCCCTTTGTTTATGTTTGTTTAGGTGACCTTCTGAGCCCACTATTCCTTTTGAAGGCAAGGCAAAAATTTGAATAAATGACACAATCCATCCAGTGGTGTCCTAGGTCCATGTTTTTACATTCACATACTGCCATATCCCTTATATCTTCCTCAGTTTGGCATTGGGAAGCTACAAGATGCCATGAACCCTAATGCTTGAAGGACTGTTGCAGTCAGCACGACTGATGAGAGTTGATGAAAGTAAAGGGATAGACTTTTGTTTGTCCAAAGGCCATCTGGGCTGCTGTATTCACTCACACACCAAAAAAGCACATGCCTTGAGAGGGTACTAGACTGACTTTTTATTCTCACAGAATATACCTAGGCATCTTAGTTAACTGCTATAACATATTCCAGATGTAGTAGGTCTTCCTTTTCTCTTGAGCCAGAATCAGGCAGTCGGCAAGTGGTGATAGATTGGAATCTTTTTAGCTGGAAGTAAGCTTATCACTGAGCCAGAACCTTTGTGGTGAATACTACAGCATACAGTAGATAAGCCAAAGGGCAATGCAGAGAACTGATAATGAGAGAATTCCAGCTCGAACAGCAAAACACTTCCTGCAATCTTAGTTCATAGGCATTGGTTTAGAAGGTAAGCCTCAGATAGTGATCTACCATCCAGTGATCTTTGCCCAGCAGAGCAGGGGTAATGCTGTTGTAACGTCAACATCTTGAACCTGGGAATGTCCAGATAAGTGTTGAGGATAGAAACGTGTTCCCATTCTCTCCCTTCTCTTCTTTGGTAATTAGAACAGAAGTAGAATAAAAACTTCTGCTTTAGGTCTTTCAATACAGGACTGGCTGATTGGCCTTATTTATAATATGAGAAATTTTGCTTTGTGGAGCTTGTGGAGAGGGCATGCCTGGAGCCCTTTGAAAGGGGCAATGGTGGAAATAAAACCTGTAAAAACCGGTGACCGATATCCAACACCCATCTGTTCCTCTGTAATTAAATCCTAACTCTCTTTTTTCTGGGCACAGACTTCCTCCAAAGAAAGGAGCTGCGAAAGAATCTACTGGCAGCCAGTGCCAAAGGGTCATCGGGGTCTGTTTGTTTAACATCGGGACCCCTGCCCTCACCACCAAGACAGGTGAACCCTCTGAACTCTGCCTAAAAGAACCTTGAGCCTGCCCCTAACACTGTGCTCAGAGCAGACCCTCCCTAGACTGGGAATCATATAAATAGGATATGTCCATCCCTTAGTAGGCCAATTTCTACTACTACTGCACCTGCAAAAATCTTTAAAAGTTTGTATAGACTATTTTTGTCCTCCCATTTTCTTCCGCAAAACTCAAACCTGCAGGCGAAAGCAAACAAACAAGACATCAAAGACTGTGAGAGCATCCAAAATCCTTAACATGCATGCTAAATTAAATTCTGATCCCCAGGCATGCTCATGCTGAACAGAATTTAGTGGCAGCCACCCCGAGGAGGGGAGGCTGTCATCAAAAACCACATTGCAAAGAATGCTTACCCACTTGTTCAGACGAACTAACCAGCAACTCTTTACAACCTTCCGCCAAAGCATCCACCTTAGATTTCAGTTGTGAAAGGAGATAATTTGATATTTAGCATGTGAAAATTTATTAACCAACCTTCATGGCTAAAAAAGAAGAGTATACACTTTCTTTCCCCTATCCAAAGTCTCCCTTGCCTCCCCTCAGTTTCTTTATCGGTGCAGCCCAGGCTAACACCACAGAGGCCTTAACACCTAGGTCCCCCGAGAAAAAGTTTCCCGGTCTGCCCCAGGACCTTAAAAAGATACTTATAGAGCCTAGGCACCCCTATAGTACCCATTGTCAGGTTAACAGGGCATAGGAGGCAAAGAATCAGGGTTCAGGGGAAGCCTTCAACACACATCACTACATTCCACACAGGAGGTAGGGCTAAGGGCCTATGCTGGCCTAAAACAAGAATTCTAAGCAAAATTATCAGAGGCAATCCTGAGTAAATGGCTTAAAGTGCTCCCTCATGGAAGAAAGAGAATGAGAAAGAAAGAAGAAATGAGAAATCCTCGGAGGGGAGTCAATCATCCATGGAAGAATCAGAATATCTTCCCCAGAATACTCGGAGAAGACTGAAGAAGCCTCTGAACACTGTTCAAAAGTTCAAAACTATCAAAAACTATCAAACCTCTATTCAGAACTATCAGGAGGGGCAATCAACCCCAATCATTCTAATCAAATTTTCTGCCATTTCTGCCAGCGTGCCATATGTTTCCCCTCAGAAGAACTACCCCACTGAAGCCTGAAGGCTTTCCTTCTTGGCCTACCTGGAAAAAGGTTTTGGAACATGAGGCTCTAACTAAGAGGGAAGAGAAGAAGAACAGAAGAGGCCTCTGCCCTCAGCCTGGCCTACCCTCCTGAGAACAGTAAATCCTGTAACAGAAGTCTCTGGCAGTAGACTCCAAAAGAAACTCCTGGCAAAACCTCTGGCTCCACTTGAAGAACCGGGACTGCGGTTCATCAACGTTTTGTCAGTCTAACCTTCTCTTAATAGTTGTTAAACCTAGCACAAGAGCATCCCACAGTCAGGCTCTCAGGCCCCTAACAAAGGTATACACAAGGTATGGTAATCCTCTGTTTCGCCAAGAAATACAGTTAAGAAATACAGTTATCTTTTTCTGATACATCCGTTAAATACTGAGGCAAGAAACTAACGGCATTTCTAACGGGTACTGATATAACTCTGAACTCCGACTTCAGAAAATTCTCAAAACGCCAACCTGCACAACCTGCACTCGCAAAAACCCATTCTGCATCGACCAGGATATGACGCCGGAGGATATGACGCCGGTCATGCGCAAGTCGACGCCAGTTCAATGCGCTCTGGACCGACGCCAGCCATATACCTCTGGTATTCGGCCTTGGTATTCGCGGATCACCCCAACAGTTAGGACTGCAGCAATACTGCAGCAATGTGTTTGCATCTTGGTATGCTATACAGGAACATCCAATTTCTCTCTCCTTCCACCAAACGCTTGCCACTACCTATCTACTACCCTCACTAATGTATGGCGCTCCTCTGTTAACTAACTTATCTGCCAGACTCGCTTCAAAATTGGAAGTCTGTTATAATAAGATTTCTATATTTGTCACCAAAGCCAAATATTCCTCCCATCACTGTATTGCCCTTAATTTGTTACACTGGCTTGAACTCTCCAACCATCTAGACTATCTTTAGATTACCACAGCCCAAAAACTAATCTTTCATCCTCCAAGTGCCCAGCTCTGTGCAACATCCTTCTCCCCTACACCCATCGAGAACTCTCAGATCTACTCACCAAAACCTAATCTCTGTCCGAAAACCTAATCGCCCTGCTGGTCAACTCCTGCTATCCTTTTCCTTAGCAAAAAAATTGAATTCTCTTCCTTCTTCTCTAAGGACCTGTGCAAACTTTGAAAACTTTAAATCTCAGTTACATTCCTACATTTACTCTAACAGAAAATGCAACTGCATTCTCCCCCACCTAGTCTTATAATTCTCTCTCTACCTATAAACCCCTCTCCAGCTAGGATTACTAGCCTCTCTAGCTATGATCTATAGGCTACCACACATATGTACACATTGTAAATATCAAATTTGTACCATGTACTCAAGAATTTACACCTGCTCTCTAACATGAAATGTAACTGTAAATTGTTCATTAATAATATTGTGTCTGCATCTAAAGGTAACGTACCCAAGAAATTACACCTGCTCTCTAGCATGAAACATAACTGTAAATTGTTCTTCTTTTCTATATTGTATCTGTATCTAAACTTTGTAACATGGAGCGTTTCTCCCCGGGCCTCCACTGAAAGTGGGCTCCCTGAGCCCAGTGGACATGCCCGGTCATCAAACTGGAAATAAATAAATAAATAATCTGGACATTTGAGAGGTATGATGCTTTCCTTTTGTTAAAATGCTGGTAATCCACAATTCCACTGGAGTGGGTGAGGTTATATAATTGTGCATACAAATTTTATGTTTATCAGCATCCGGATTTCTGGCCAGTTGTACCTACTTTTTGCAGGCCTCTGTCCAAATTTTTGATGTTTTCAGGTTGAGAGGTATGGCCAGCAGACAGAAATAAACAGACAATGATACCAGTACCAGCTCACAGGCTATATACATCCTTATTCATGACTGTTAAAAAAATAAATAATTTTCTGTCAGTCTTAGGTGTCTTCTGGTATCTGTACAGCATATCCAGGACTGTGAAGTCAGGAATAATAAAATACAGTTTCAGATCTAAAAGCAGAACAAAGCCGAACAACCTAGACATTATAATGGAAGTAAAGTTTCTAAGTTACTAGGTATCTGATGCAAACTGTCAAAAACCTAAAATGGTCAGTTCACTCAGATCACTACACAGACAGAAAAATTTACTTTTCCATGATGCAAGCGAAGCCCTCTGTAGAAATACACAGTTCAAGGAATGTGAAGGAAACTTACTTCTGAGAAGGTAAGAAATTGATCTACAGGTTCAAGCACTGTGACACTTGGATATGTTGTAGATTTGCAGAGGGTCAGGTCTTTGGAGACTTCCTCTGCTAGCACCCACCAAACTACAGTTTCTTTTGCAAAGAAAACTATAGTCCAAGTCAATTTTTTCAACCAAACTTTTTAAACAATTTAAATTAGGTACACATCTGCATAAAGGCAGAAAAGTACTTACACTTCTTTTCTTCTGTTTTAACATTTCTTAGAGCATTGACAGGAAAAGTATTTTCTTTTTCCCTTAAAACTCCATGAATGTCAAATGGTTCCAGTCTATTAGAAGTGCTATATTTTAACAGTTCAGCAGAGTCCTCTTCATCA